>NC_134840.1:37685626-37988656 GCF_965363235.1 Mytilus galloprovincialis | reverse complement strand
AAAAGTTGTACAGTGTATACAAGAAGTAGTCATCTTTGCTTGTACATTCATTTCTGTTCTTCATAGAACCTGGTGTAGGTATTATAACTATTTGAGAATGAATGTTGATCTCTACAGGTATTTTCCAATTTAATTGTGTTGTTGGGTTACTTTTTCAGAAACATATACCCCCAATCATAAGTTATTAGTTGTTCCAAATGTTGACCCTTTCTCAGCTTTGGGAGGTCTCCATCATCCTTATACCTGACCAGTTTAATGACTGCACAAAAAGCATCTTCATAAATTTTTTTATTGTCAATATTTGCAAAGTTAAAAAAATAAAAGGAACAGAGTTCCAATGTCCCCTGCATTTTGCACTTATTGTATATTTCCAAGGAGCAAAACTCTTTTTTAAAAAAAAGTAGATCATCCACCAATATAGAACTTGTACAAGATATTGCAGTTATTAACAACGAAGCCATTTTCCATATACGTTATTTAATATTTCAAAGTGGCATAACTCTTTTTTTAAAGTTGATTGTTCACCATTTTAGGACTTGTGAGATATTGCTGATACAAAACCTATGGTATAATTTTTATAAAAATCTGGCAAGAATTGTCACAATAAGAAGGCTAATGATGTCATTTGCCATAAATTCAAAATTTGATTATATATATAAACCTATATAGTATAAGTTTTATAAATAACTGGAAAGATTTGTACCCAAGCGAGTACTTACAAGACCAGACGGATGATAGTCATTTCCATGTCCCCTCAACGTGTTACGCGGGGGACATAAACCAAAACTATTTGGATCACAAGATGGTTCTTTGCCTTAGGTAGATAAAGACCTCTTTGTGAATATATATATATATATATAATCGCTCTCTGTCAAACACAAAAAGTTCTCATTTTGGTTCTCTGATAGCAAGTAGAAATCTCTCATTTTCTTGAGACAAATGAGATTCTTGATTAATTATATGAGTATAAATGGTCAGTAACCAATATCAGCATGTCATTACTCCAAAGTATAATATGTGGATAATAGTTATCAGTGTGTTATCTTAATTAAAACAAAACTCAAATTAATAAATTTATGTCGCTACTTTATTCACAAAATGAAATGACTATGATATGAATGAAAAACAAGCATACATCATCAATGGCATTAGTTTTAGCATTTATTACTCAAATTTTGATAAATTTGTCTTTTTACACATGATCAAATTCGCAAGTTATCCTATGAAACAAAAACAATCAACATTGGATATACTAGTAATTCCTTGCAGCTTTAGAATTATGCTGTACATTAACTGGAATAATGTATATCAATACTTAGTGTTCAGCAATATGTTCTAACTATTTTAAATTGGTAGAAATATATACTGGAGAAAAAAAAATATTGATTCTCTTTAAATATAAAGATTTGAAGTAGCTAAGTATACTATAAAAGTAAAATAATGATCAAAACAGAATTTTTTAAAGGCAATGTAAAACAGTGACTATAAAGCAAGATAAATGTACCATATCATCATAACTTTTCTTTGTAACATCTTATATTTCATAACATACTTCATTAAGGATGTACATGTACAGTTTCTATATAATTATAGAATTAATAAGCCACAACCAGTCCTAGTTTTCTACAAAAGATTTGAACAATGAAGATTTGACAATAACCACCAAACCTAGATATAATTGTCCCAAAGTTATCTTTACTAGTATATATGCTTCTTCCACTGTGTAAGAAGATATTTTTAGGTAAAACAAAGAACTACATGCACATCAAAAAGAATCCCACATAAAATAAACCATTACTAGATAATACCCTTTCCGATGGAAAGTCATTTTTTTTTAAATCAGATAATTTCAATGAGTATTACCTATTAATTTCTACTAACAAAGTTTTGAAGTATACATAAATACCTACTGATTCCCAATATTATTCATGTAATTAGAAAACTAAAATGATATTTAATTGCTGACACATGACATATCTGTTGAAAATATAGGCATACAAGTCAGCCATTTAATGCTGTACCTGTCCTTATTGCCTCCCCTCCCTTATTTCTGTAAAACCAGGCAGTAAAAGTTTTTATAGAATAATTAAAAATACCTATATTTCATTTAATATACAAGCTTCATTTCCAATACATTTCAGTAAGAAAAGTTTCTTTCAATGTGCATATCAACAAAATAAAAAAAAAAACACTTTATGCAATCTCTCATAAACAAAATGTATAAAAACATAACAAAGTCAGTCTCTCCTCCCAGTCACACAATGAAACATATGATGATGATCATCTTCTTCACTTCCCTGCTTGTTTCCTTAACATTATATAAATTTTCTCTTTTAACCAATCTTTATTGTGTGGAACATAGCTGCCATAGTTCTTCTGGAACCTGAAATATAGAATATAAATTTAGTTTGCACTATCAAGCAGTAATACAGGATAGTAACCCAAAGGTTTCCATATCCAATGACATCTATGTATGCAAATTTTAAATCATTTTCAATGAACCGCTTTGGGTTACCAATAAATTTTCACAGAATAAATAATAAGTTTTAACGTAATTTATATCTAAATAACTGAGAATGCATACTTTTATGCTTGTTTCCTTAACAAGATGTAGACTTTCTCTTTTAGCCATTCTTTGTTGTGAGGGGAGTAACTTCCTGTATTCTTCTGAAAACTGTAAATATAAATATTGTAAACAAAACATTCACATCAAACATTTTTCTAGAGGGTACATGAACTTATTAGTTCAGGTTTAACAATCACTGTATAAGCACTATGCCATCTATTTGATCTTAGCTAAAAGTACCGGTATTATTTTTTATTGATTATATGTATATTTTCACTGTTTTCTCTGTGTGGTTAAAAGTAACTCCTCATAGTGGTGTGTGGTCTAAGCAGAAACTTCAAAGCACCAGTAACATTTTTATATTGATTATATGCAATGAAAGATAGTGACTGTTTTCTCTCGGTGGTGGCAAGTGGCAGGTAACTCTCCATAGTGGTGTGTCAGGACCATGTAAATCTATTTGTTTCTCAGATACTTAAATTTTCTAAATGAAAGAAGATTTTACAGTGTATTAAAATTAAACATGTACATGATGTAAAAGCAAATTTTCTAGTAGAAATATTGTAAATCAACTTTTTTTAACTGATACTTTAATCAATTTGATCCCTTTCCAAATGCATTCTATACAACTTTGCAGCAATTTTTTTTCCCAGATTTTTTATTTTTTCTTGTGCTGTATTTATATATTAAACGGAAGATCCAAGTTTTAAATTTTTTTCTCAGCTGATTTATATTCCTATTATTTTTCTTATCCCATATACATGTATTAGTTTACAGCAAACATGAAACATAGTGATACACATTTAACTTCATAAAAAAGCAATTCTCAATATTGCTCAATATATCAATATAAACTACAGGAAAACCATTAATCATGACAAAATAAGATGGTAATCAGAAATTCAGTCAATCAATTAATGTTTTAAAGAGTTTTTCAGAGAGAGAGGGAGTTTCTTTGTTACCATTTCATGAACCAGTCATTAGCCCTAAAATCAGATGTGGCTAAGAACTTTTTTCCGAGTTTGACGTACATTTTATAATCTCTTTACCAACTGACAAAAAATCATATCACTGGAGCTTGAAACAGAAAATTTTCATACAGAAAGAGAAAAAGAAATTTGAGAAAATAGTGATAACACTGTTTTCACAAATTTCATATAGCATCTGGTAAACAGGTAATTTTGTTTCTAGAAATTTAAGCATTTTGTCCAAAACATATTTAATAAGCATATATTTTTGGAAAATTTAAAGTGTCACATCCCATTAATACAGCATCTGTTCCAGTCAATATAGCATCATATACAAAGCTGCCAACTTCTTACATGCATTTTTTGCTCTTTAATCATTTAATTTATATGCATTCTACTACTGCAAACTGCTACTTTATTTTTTTAATATGTGAAAAAGAGTGCAAAACACATACTTGGTTATAAATTAGATCCCTCTCTTTTTAAGTGAATTGATTGTTTGAAGCATTGCTTCCTTTTGGCACTAACATGACTGAGTTCTTTGGAGGATAATTTTTCATATCTTTTTTGCACCCAATTCTAATCCTATTTACCAGGTTTACAATGAACATTAGGGTATATTTTGCCATTCTATCTTGATCAGAAATAAGGTAATCAAAGAGCAGAATGCTCTGAGGGATATGATTGCCATAGTTTTCATTGACACATGTATAGCAGTTCTGCCAACTTTTCATTAAGCAAATGCCTGAGATTTGGCCAAAATTGAAAAGATCAAAGAGGGAAAAAAATGATCCAAGGATACTGTCGCAAAAAAGCATGAATGAGGGTTTGGATGGGGTTAAATTATTAAAAAATAATGCCCTTAAAAATGAAGATGAAAGAATAACGGGCCAAAATAAATGAAGATTAGAGAAAAAGGGGCTAATTTTTTGAAGATTAGAGAAAAAAAGGGTCAATTTTATAATGATTAGAGAAAAAAGGGGTGAAAATTAAATGTTTACAGAATAACAGAACCCCCCCCCCCCCCCCATCCAGACCCTCATTAACATGTGTAAATCTCACGCATTTTTTGGCAGCCCTGGTACAGCTGGATAGTATTATTTTCAAAACTAATTCAACTGCCCATGCAAAATGTAATAATCTGAATAGTCACTCAATTTTAAAAATAGCCAATCCCGGATACAAGTGTATGAGCAATGTACTTATTTTGTGTTTTATTTTTGTACTATCAATTCCAAGTTTACTTTCCACAGCAGTCACTGAGAGTGAGAGAAGGTATTTCACTTCGTATCTTATCACCGTTAATTCTAGGAGGAACCCCATTTCTAACTCTTTAAATATTAATTTCCTTTGGGTCCGTAGGCATGACTCATGTCCATACACATTCCTCTGTTTAAATTGAGATCGTTTTTAATATAATACGACGTTTATCGACATCTTACGAGTTAATTTTTCTTGACGAGTCCTATTGTATTCGATTTTGATGGATAACACTTTCGGAAGGGAGACAACTCGAAACGATAATATGGAAGACTCCATTTCGGTTGAAGGGGTGTTATAGGTAAACACTACATTTATTTTAATTTAAATGATGCATATGATTTAAAATTATGCAACAACAATAACCCTCAATAGCAGACAGACATAGAAAGAATCCCATGAGTTTCAAATTAATCAATGAAGCGGGGAATCCAGAGCAACCACTCAATCTGATACCCCTTGAAATCAAGAAAACTATATGCATGCGCATTAATACATAAACAAACTCGTGACTTTCGATTTGGAACAAGAACATTTATTAAATGATATGATGAATGGTTCTCCATTTCTTTATGAACAGTATCAAATATCAGTTTCATAACGGTAAAATATGGAAAAACTCCACTTCAGTTCTTATATATATGACAGAAATAGAATTATCGGAATTCAGAGAACTCTCGCATTTATCAAAACTGGGGAATTCCCTCTGACGTGTTTCTAAATTTATACAAACAACACTAAATATAAATACTGTTTAATTCTGATTTTCCGTGTTGTTAAAAACATGCATATATGTCAAGGGAAATATCAAACATGAAGATTATGAGAAGAACATTACAGGAAAGTTGTTTATGTTCAATCCTTTTGCTTGTTTTTACCTTTTAAAGCAAGATAATCATAAGAATCTGAGATGTTGCTGAATGTTTAGAATAAAACGGTTGACGTGAGGGAATGCAGCCCTGAGTCAACGGTAAAAGTCTACAGATTGCTTGAAAGCAATCGTATCCCAAAAATAAAACATTTACAAAATCATCCAACTTAACAATAATTTAGTCCAATTTACAGCAACACACAATTTCACTCTTACTTGTCAGCTTTCAAGCTCCTTAGATTGTACATGCACATGTTTTATTCTAACCTATGACCTCTGTATGCATATGTAAGATTTGAACACTTACACTAAACAGCTAAGATCTGTAAGTTGGTCAATGAAATCGAACAGCTGACTGATATCATATGTAATGGATGGGCAATCTGGATTCTGTCTCTTTAGATGCTCTTCATAAATTTTACAGATACCTGATAAAATAAAAAAATTTAGACAATGTTTTCAGACTTGACATCAAGTATAATAAATCTTTGATTTGTGTAGGGTTCTAAGATATTCATTTTTTTTAAAAACTTTATTCAATATCCATCCGTACATCTGTACATGCCATAAATCTAAATGAACAGTTACACTAGATTTGAAATAGAATGAGATTTTATTCTTTGTTTCTTTTTCATCAAAATTACATGATTATTCTCCTCTTTAGCTCTTGCTTCTGTCAGAAATTAAGGGAAAACTTATTGAACTCATTGACAGTATTTTGTTTTTCTGAATCTTCTGGTTATTTGTGGTTAATAACATGTAGCTGCTACCTTTAAAAGACATCCCTGCATATGGAAGTTGTATTTTTATGGCCCTTTAGCTTGAAATGTGGGCCACATAGTGTTTCCCTTTTTTATGATATTGCAACAAACAGTTATATAGACTTTTTTCCTAATCCTCTTCACATGTCTGATTTTTAGAAAACAATTAACATTTTTTAATATAGATTTTTAACATGTATAACAAAATTTTATTTCTGAGATGTATCTTGCTCTCATTTATATGTGTGCTTTTAAAATATTGATTTGTACATACATGTAATCTATTAGACAAAACTCCCTACCTTCTAGACATTCATTCAATGATTCATAATCCGAGTATGTTCTTGTGTCTGGACGACTGTTCGGTTGTACCAATAAGATAGTGTGTGACTGGAATTATTAAAATTATTTCAAGTTAATTATATAATAAGGACAGTTCCATAGTAAACATAAATGCTACTAATGTCACCAAGAAGTTCACTAAACTTGAAACCCCTTCATTTTGATGTAGAGTATCCCACTAAAATTGGTCAAATACATAAAGTCCTGTGAAACAATTTGTGCTTTACCTGTTCAAGGTCTCACAATTTGACTGTGTACTCTATCAATGGTCTGATCAGTGTTCAATAGACTGATGGATTGCATCAGCCAAGGTTCCTGTGGAGAAAACTGATGGTTCTGGTGGTGTTGTGTAAGCTTATTCCATTGAGACTAGGTTAGGTCTTGACAAATAGCAACTACAAGGTGTGGACATCAACATCTTATAGTTAATGTCTGTGCAAGGTATAAGTTTTTTCGCAGGGCTGAAGGTGTGATGCTTGTTAGAAATCCTTGTGACAGGACACTTTCCTAGATAACTGTTAGGCAAAGCATTAAAACCTAACATTATGCCTGTGTCTATTATGACGTGATAGATATAAAGATTTGGTTTTGAAGTTTAAAAGTAGAAAACTTATTTCAAACGGGACAGCACATCCTTATTTTTACGGAAATGTTGTATACTGTGCCCAGAAGTTTAGAAACAATCCTGGTAAACTTATCGCTCCTTTAAATAATTCTAACAGGTTAACAATTCAACACCGTAATAAGATCATTGAATATTGTTTTTATTGGTATTAATATTGATTTAGTTAACAGCAAATTAAAAGCAACCTAAATATTATTTTTATATTCATATACACATTCATGGATCAACAATCTGTTGATACCTGTATCTTAGCATTGCACAAGGTCAAGTTTTTCTCTGACTGTTTATGACTGTTTTACATTAAATCCATTGGATGTTGGATGTGTACTGATTGATAATTTAGTCTTAGATGCATAATTTTTTCTATTAGTTGTTATTGGCTTTGAACTAGCTGTTTTTAACTGAGTATTCTCAGTTCAGTATTCATTGTCTTTTTAATGTTGGGATAAACAAGTACCTGGCCACATCCACTTTGTGTCTTTGTTATATATATTTCTATTTGTGTCCATCTGATGAGTTAAGCCTTTTTCAACTGATTTTTACAGTTCTTTCTTGTGTTGTACTGATACACCACTGTCCCAGGTTAGGGGAGGGCTGGGATCCCGCTAACATATTTAACCAGCCACTTTCTGTATGTATGTGCCTGTCTCAAGTCAGGAGCTTGTAATTCAGTGGTTGCAATTGTCGTTTGTTGATTTGTTTACATAGAGTTCGCGAAAAGTGTCAGTCCTCATGATTTCACCACCAAAATTTTTAATAGAACTGACACAATTTTAGTATTTATCAATAGAATTAATAGTGAGGACCTGCAGATTTTCTTCAAAGACCACCAAGGAAAAAAAGATTTCGCGAACTCTGATAACGAATGTCTTTTTAAGTACATGTATACTAATAAGATAAATAATTGCCTGCTGTAAATATATCCCTTTACCACCTTTTCTTTTATATTAATGTTTAATATAAATATAAGGTCTATATTTTTTAACATTGTGACACTGGACGAGGAATTTACAAAGCAAAGAAAGAAAGATTTGTTACATATATATATATATATATATTTGTTTTTCTTTCATTTTTTGTACATACATGTAAATAAGGCCGTTAATTTTCTGGTTTTAATTGTTATACATTTGTTACTTTGGAGCCTTTCATATCTGACTATGCAGTTTGGGCTTTGCTCATTGTTGAAGGCCACAGTGACCTATTGTTGTTAATTTCTGTCATTTGGTCTCTTGTGGAGACAGTCAAGGGTCTAACTTAAATAAGATTAGAGAAAAATAACATGCATGTGTTATTACAGACACTTTCATGAGTTGTTTACTCTTTTTTTCTTAATCTGTAGTAATATGTTTGTTATCAGTTAAATATATCATAAATATTTTATCTTTTGAGGGCACTTGGGAATACTTGAAACTTTGCGCAGTAGCTTAATATATTACCTTGATAACTAATTTTCTAATTCCATTAATACAATTTTGATCAACCATAGTAAATCAATGAGACAAGGCCTTTAAGGGAAAATTAAGCTGTAATAGCAAGGCTTAGTTATTACAGGCATGTAATTAATTATATGAGGGTAAATGAGACCCTTGGGAATTACTTGGAATCTTGTGCAGTGTCTCATTACAAGTTCTGATCATCATTTCTTACAATGAATTGAAATACATTGTGATATATCTCTGAGTAAAGGCTTTAAAGAGATGTAGCGAAGCTGTAATAACACCCTTTGGTTATTCCAGGAGTATATTTTCTGTAATAACATAGGTGTACTATGCACGATTGGTAAACTATGAACTGCTATATTTTTACAATGTTAAGTATACATAAAGAAAATTGTAATATCAATAGAAATTGTGAAAATCTTACAAAATAAAGTTTGTATATTGTCCCTTTGAAACATGTAACATACATATGTTATTACAGTATTTTGATATTCAAGCCCAAAATAACAACATGTTTGTTATTTTTCTCTAATAACTTATTCAAGTTAGTCCCTTTACTGGGAGAGTTGTATCATTGCCATTGGCAATCATTCCACGTAAGTATTACTCAAGTTATTTCACTTGACTGGACGGAGTCTAGTTAGTTCGTTCATAATAAACCAGTCCATCTTAACATAGGTGTTTTAGGATAAACTCATCAATAAAGTGTGCAATCATTGTTTTGTAAATTCATTTGCATGATGACACCGATAGGTGATTAGCAATCATCCTTATCACACACATCTTCAAATAGACTGTCCTTATGCAAATTAAAACATAAATTCCGCCCGATCAGTTAAAATAACATTGATAATTTTATTTATTGTCGGGCATGATATGTACATCTTCTTTTGTGTATTATATCGTCTGTCAACAATCAATGAAAAATTCATCTCTTTTATAAAATAAGATGTTTGGAGCACTGTAAAAATGGGCCACCCCACCACTTTTATACCCAAGTGTCTGTACCAAAACAAAATTCAAGACTTCACAAGTCAAGTCAACAGAGTTGTAGTGTACTCTGGTGCCAAACACTTTCGTTATCACAAAGTAAGTTAAATTTGTAAAATTATATCAATGTTGGACTTAAGCAACTTCGGGAAATTGTTTTAGCATTTTTTCTTCAATGCAAAATTACCATTTTGAATGATTATTGGACTTCCACACGCTTCTTTCAGCATCCAAGATGGCGCGGTTAATATATCGGAATCTCTTTTGACTTTTCATAACAAAATCTGAAGTCATTGGAACGTTTATTGAAACAGAATAAACGTTCATTCTTCAGCGGTATAACTCGACTTCGATTTCAATATCTGACACGACTTTCCGATTTGTTATGTTCTAACCAAAGAAAACGTCAAGAAATGGATGAAATATGGACACTGCTTTTACTTTGTCTTGCTATGTTAATTGGTTGTTACATGTCAGGACTGATACCACTTGCAATCACATTTTCAGAGGTTACTTTCCACATATTAACTTTTTTCTATAATAGTTTTTTTCAGGGAACAGCTGACAGATAATCTTAGGTACAAAAACTGTAGTCAAGTAAAATTTTATGAAAAAAAAAAGTTTTTCCAAGCAACAATGCCAACATGATTTTATGATATCCCGCTTTAGTTAAATCATTACAAAAATAAAGTGTCATAACAACTGCGTGGTGACTGGTTGGGACAGTAAAAGCCATCAATCACATCCTATTTAGTAAAAAAAAAACTTGTCATACGAATACGGGTCCGTTGGCCCAAAAGCACATTTGAGCCCTTTCTCTTTCGACCCTTTTCACTTTCGCACCCAAAAAACGATTGCACCCTTTTTATTTGGTTTTGTCATGGATTTGTATAGTACTTAAGACTTTTTGTGTTTAATGATTTTGTAATGGAGTTTAAAATAAATTTTAATCATGTTTTAGTTAGTGAACAAATGTAATTATATAGCCTTAATTCATGTAATTAAATGAAGTAAGATTCTGACTTTTTATTTTTTGTTAAATAAATCATTGTTTATTCTTATATCATGTTTTGGTTAGTGTACTGCTATAAATATTTTTTTTCATTGTTTCAAGATAAAGTGACATCCCAACATTATTTTTTTGGTTGAAGAAATTTTAATCACAATTTGGTTAGTGCATACCAAGCTAAGTACATTACATCAAAGTAAGTTATTAAAGTCAACAATCATGATTTTCAAACACAAAACAATAAAACCAAATGTAGCTGTGTATAAATACCAATTAACAGTAATCATACATAATTAACATTAAATAAGTATTCATCAAATTAATAAAAAAAAAATAAAAAAATCATATACATGTAATAATTCCTCAAGTTTTATACAGGAAAATATAATTTATTTCATATATATACATGTACATATAAAAAGATGTCAAATAATTCAACTGGAATTTGAATAAAATTGGGTGAGAGCGTGTAGGGTTTGAACAAGGTAGGATGCGACAGTGTATTGGGCTTGAACCTACCTGAAACCTTTTCTTACAGAGCGTCTTTTTACCACAGAATACCACAGAAGTTGAACACTCAAAATATACCACAGAACTACAAAAATCACAATAACATTACTAAAATATACCACAGAACGGGTTTGAACAAGGTAGGATGCAACAGTGTATTGGGCTTGAACCTACCTGAAACCTTTTCTTACAGAGCGTCTTTATAACACAGAATACCACAGAAGTTTAACACTCAATTAAATATAACACAGAACTACAAAAATCACAATAAAATTACTAAAATATACCACAGAACATTAAAATTACTAACTTTATAAAATGTAAATCAAATGATTCAGAATCATATTATTTCTTTAATTCCAGTTGTACACCAATGACATGACGATTAACTGGATGGGATAAAAATGATCATAGCTTTTTTGTTTTTTGGCACATTTTTTACATTTGGAGATTTTGAGACACTTAACTAATGCATTGTAATAATAAAAATCTGAAATAAACATTTATAAAAATAGTTTTGAGCTTAAAAAAATTACCTCATGGTTTTTCACATTCAGGGATCAATATACGCTTTGAATATATTGAAATGGTACTTTGTTCCCACTTGAATTATTTTTTGAATTTAAGTAAATTTTTTACTTAGTCCAAATAATTGTGACGTCTTGAAAGGTTATTTATATTTTTACTTTGATGTCAAACCAAAAAAAAAAAAAAAAAAAAAAATTAATAATGATTTGAACTACTTTTAACTTAGAGGTTAGAATCAGTTGAAAAAAAACAGAAATACTGAAATGTTTCCTATGTCGGTCCTGTTGTCAGAGATTTTAGTAATGACATCATTTTCACTGTAAACACTATCATTCATCATCAGGTAACAAAAACAAATGTTTTTCATATCAATGATTAACTTAAATAAAATTGTTACTGTGCTCTTTCTTATATTATCTAGACTGATAGATATATTATATTTTACTCAAAGTCATTTGACAAATGAGACATGAAGAAAGAAAAAGAGATTTCTGTGCAAATGCAGGAAATATAAATATTAGAAAATAGAAATATTAACAATTTTGAGATCATATTAAAAGTGTGATGCATCCATCAAGTCAGACCATTTAATGTGTTCATCTCATTATTTTCTGTTCCAGAGATCAATTTTAAATTTGACATATTTATTAATATTTTGACATCAACCATGTTGACAAATATATTCTTCATGTTCTTTTGTAGGAGAAGTTAAAACTAGTGACAGTATTTGGGGCAGGTCTACTGGTAGGAACAGCTTTAGCTGTAATTATACCAGAAGGAATACATGCTATGTATAGTGCTGGTCCAGGTTGGTAGATAAAAAATGTTATTATTGTGGTCATTTTTGTTTTTTTTAATCTACATGTATTCATCAACAAGGTTAAATAGTGCGTTTAGAAAAGAAATTTTTTTTTACAGTGAAACCCTTTGACCAGAAAAATATAAATAACATATTTAGAAACATCTTATGAAGATAGATTCTACAATGTCCAGCTCTTCCATGTCTGTAACTTTTTAATGCAAATATAACAAACATATATCAGGGAAATCATTTGATCATTCAAGATTATTTGTAGGTCACCACGATCATGAGCATTCTTCGACTGAAAAAGAGGCAACAGAACATAAACATGAGGCTGGTTCACATGACCATCACAGTCATGGAATGGAAGATAATCATTCAATAATTGGTGTTACCTTGGTAATAGGATTTATATTTATGTTGTTGGTAGACCAAATAGGAGGATCACATATGCATGGTTCATCAGGTATATTATAACTTATTCACATGCATAATCTTTTAAAATTTAATCTACCATTGAAAAAAGTTCAGTTAAATCCAGTCTCCTGCAAATTAATAATAAAACTATTTCTGTGAACACAAATCAGAAATAAGTAAACAATCCCCTAACAGTTCATCATCAGGATTTAAGTAAATTTTAAGATAAAAATTCATATTCTTTTGTAGAAAACTGTGTTTTTAATTTTTTTCCAGATCCAGAGTCACCAGATACAATAGTACAACAGAACAGAAATAAAATAACAGCTACACTAGGACTAGTTGTCCATGCTGCAGGTATTTTTCATTGTATAAATTTTATCTCAAAATCAATATGTTTGAAATTATATTTTAGATAATTTCTTTAAAAAAAATGATTAATGTATAAAGGCAGTGATAGCAGATGTTTTTTTGTCAATAGCTTACACAATGTATTATCTCAAAATTATAAAGATCAAAAGATTTTTTATGTAAAGTACAGTTTCTAAGATGAAAATAGAAGTATAGTAAATTAATATTTTATTTAAGTAAAGAAATCATAATTTATAACACGTAAACATCCTATTAACATTATAGATTATAAGATAAAAGTGTTGAAACACACAATTTTCATGCTTCAGAGGACAGGAACTAGATGATTACTGTATTACAAAAGTGTTCAACAATAAAAAGATTAATGTTTTAGAAAACAAGGTATCCACTTCAGGGACTCTATCGAATTGATTCACACAGGCGTTGGTTCACCTCATGGAGTTTAATTTTAGAAAACAAGTGTAACATATGGTACTAATTTTGATTAAAATCTTATTACAATTTGACCTTTTTCATAATCTCTTTGTATGTGTCTGTCCTTTTTCCATTTTTCTCAGGAATTACATTAATAGATTTGCTATTATTATACACTTCATTACTATATTCATCCTTAACATCTTGTTAACCCAATGCTTATAGTTTCTTACACATAATGGTTATGTATGAAATTTTGGGTTCTTTTCCTCAGGAACCACAAATCAACTTTTCTAAAAGATGGAAGATTGTCATGTTTGAGGGGCCTGATGGGTTATTTTCGTTCTTCGTGATAGGCGCATTTTCGCTATCGTGATCCGTTTTTCTACAATTTTTTTTTATACAACCGCAAAAATTGAAAATTTTTTGGTCGTATATTGGTATCACGTTGGCGTCAGCGTCATCGTCATCGTCATCGTCGTCCGAATACTTTTGGTTTTCGCACTATAACTTTAGTTTAGGTAAATAGAAATCTATGAAATTTAAACACAAGGTTTAAGACCACAAAAGGAAGGTCGGGATTGATTTTGGGAGTTTTGGTTCCAACTGTTTAGGAATAAGGGGCCAAAAAAAGGGCCCAGATAAGCATTATTCTTGGTTTTCGCACAATAACTTTAGTATAAGTAAATAGAAATCAATAAAATTTTGACACAAGGTTTATGAACACAAAAGGAAGGTTGGGATTGATTTTGGGAGTTGAGATCCCAACAGTTTAGGAATAAGGGGCCAAAATGGGGCCCATATAAGCATTTTTCTTGGTTTTCGCACCATAACTTTAGTATAAGAAAATAAAAATCTATGAAATTTAAACACAAGGTTTATGACCATGATCGTAGTCCAAAAATTAATGGGGCCCATATAAGCATTTTTCTTGGTTTTCACACCATAACTTAAGTATAAGAAAATAAAAATCTATGAAATTTAAACACAAGGTTTATGACCATGATCGTAGTCCAAAATTAAACTTAGTTTGATTTTAACAAAAATTGAATCCTTGGGCTTCTTTGATATGCTGAATCTAGAAATGTACTTAGATTTTTGATTATTGGCACAGTTTTCAAGTTGGTCCAAATCGGAGTCCAAAATTGAATAATTGGGGTTCTTTGATATGCCAAATCTAACTGTGTATGTAGATTCTTAATTTTTGGTCCCGTTTTTAAATTGGTCTACATTAAAGTCCAAAGGGTCCAAAATTAAACTAAGTTTGATTTTAACAAAAATTGAATTCTTGGGCTTCTTTGATATGCTGAATCTAAACATGTACTTAGATTTTTGATTATGGGCCCAGTTTTCAAGTTGGTCCAAATCGGGGTCCAAAATTATAATATTAAGTATTGTGCAATAGCAAGAAATTTTCAATTGCACAGTATTCAGCAATAGCAAGAAATCTTCAATTGCACAGTATTGTGCAATAGCAAGAAATTTTCAATTGCACAGTATTGTGCAATAGCAAGAAATCTTCAATTGCACAGTATTGTGCAATAGCAAGTATTTTCAATTGCACAGTATTACACAATAGCAAGAAATATCTAATTGCACAATATTGCACAATAGCAAGAAATTTTCAATTGGAGTTATCTTTCTTTGTGTAGAATAGTAGTTGAATCAACTTAAATCATAGTTTTATACAATATACAATGTATATTCACTTTTACTACCAACTGATAAATTAAAACAATCTTTACCATTCAGTGATAACAAGCACTTTTTTTACATTTTAATATTTTATGATGTATTTAAATTAGTAGTTATTGTTGCAAACTCCATTAGTAATTTGAATTGAGATCAGTTTTGGAATAATGGAAAGGGGGATGTGAAAAAAAAATTGGGGGGGGGGGGGGGGGGTTCAATTTTTCTCATTTCAGATTTCGTAAATACAAAGAAAATTTCTTCAAACACTTTTTTGAGAGGATTAATATTCAACAGCAAAGTGAATTGCTCAAAGGCAAAAAAAAACAAATTTTAAGTTTATTAGACCACATTCATTCTGTGTCAGAAACCTATGCTGTGTCATCTATTTAATCATAATCCAAATTTAGAGCTGAATCCAGCTTGAATGTTGTGTCCATACTTGCCCCAACCGTTCAGGGTTCAACCTCTGTGGTCGTATAAAGCTGCGCCCTGCGGAGCATCTGTTTTTTTGGAAAATTGACGCTTTTAGCGGCATGTTTCCAATACTAGTGAACTGAACTTCCATTACATTTCTCTGCCTACCGCGCTTGGTTCGTATTTACTTTCCATTACATTTCTCCGTCTACCGTGCTCGGTTTCGTATTTACTATTTCACATATAAACTGGAATTTGCTTGTATTATCATTTTTGTGTAGTAATCAACCGGGAACCAGTTTACATACCTCCGGTCCTTCTTATTACCAAAAAGATCGAAGTGTACCTAACAATGTTGTTAAGATACTCATAAATCTATTTTTATAACTTTATTGATTATGTGAAGGAAAACTAAAACATTGTTAAAACATTAAAGATATATAATTAATCGGGGAAAAGTTGATAGTCTTTTCTTTTTACAAACAACTGCCTTTTTTATTAGAAAATATAATGTGTCCGTGTTGGTCCACTTTCTACTGGTTATAAGACAGATCGAAGTACTGGAAATCCGACCCTTTCTTTGTTTACAAAGTTACAACAGTAGAGTCTGTAACAGACTGTATCTGTATGACATGTGAATAAATTGTCGATATCGATGCTGGCTTTAATACAACGGTTTTATTGGCAGGGCGGGAGAACAGATTTGAAGCTCTCTACGTTTGATGCGTGCACAACAGTGTCGATCTGATTCGGCGCGATCACTGTGTCTTACGGAATTCTAGTCAAATCGGCACCGGGTCAATTCGGCACCCGGTATAGTCAAATCGGTATCTAGTCAAATTGGCACCTGGTTAAATCGGCACTTGATATAGTCAATTCGGCACCCATGTTAGATTTGCTTAATATATAATTTTAATTTAAGAAAAACAGTGGAAATAAGGAATGGGTTGTCCAGAAATTTTACAGTATTTACCCAAGAAGAGTTAAATAAGGAAGGGGTTGGCCAGAAATATTAACCTAATTTTATCATGTTTATTCACATTTTAAAGGGTTGAATTATTTATATATATATTTATTGGATGCCTAATTTACTTTAAATAGGTGCTGATTTGACTAGATGTCGATTTAACCAGGTGCCGATTTGACTTTTTCTATTGGTGCCGATTTGACTTGTACCCTATTATTAAGGCCCTAAAGTGAGTTTGAATATTGTACGGTGTTTTACTTAGCGGAATGTCAATTGCATGGTTTTCTTTGAATTTCTCGGCAGATATGGTTCTTTTCGGACATGGTTTTAAGAGGAATTCATCTGGTTCAACAGCGTGAATCAGCCCCTCAACTTGTTTGTGAATAAAAACTAACTTTGGCTTCAACGCCTTGTTCGTCCTTGTCTGGAGATCATGTTGTAGTTCCAGTTTGGCAAGCATTTTGGAGACTTATCCATCCTCTTTTGACTTGTAATCTCTGGTGATAAATTTTGCAGCTTGACATGTTTATTTTTGTTACCGAGTAGGGGTCGCATATGATAGCTCCATATTAAATTATGACATCAATTCCTAAACGTCTAGTTCATTATCCAATCTGACACAAATTTCAATAACTGGAATGCCACCCAAGATGAATATATGGTGACCCTCTATAACAGCATGCTTGGAATTGTGTTTAATACCATGATGGTTCAATGGCATAAACTTAAGTGGAAACAGAATTTAACATGAAAGATTGTGGATTAGTGTAAAATAAAAAAACTAGCTTACTATGATATATGGTTAAAGAATGAATATCAAATTATATGGGTCATAGGCAGAGTTGTTATAAAATATCAATATGGCAGAGAAGTGGTTTCAAGTTTCATATAAAGGGACCTGACTGACATGAAATAAAAAAATCAAAGGGTCTAATCTTCAATGTGAAATAAAACAAGTATAACAATATTGTGTAAATCTACAGAAATAGAATTTGCTTCAAGTAACAGAAATAACTACATTTGTGTATAAAATGTTAAAAATTGAATAAGAATGCGAAGTCATATGATATAGGACTAGTGGGGTATAAGAGCTTATTACAACAGGCTCTTCATAATCATTTGGTTTGAAAGGATACTAGTAGTCTGTATTCTTGATTTAGAAAAATGTAATTGCAAGAAGAAAAAATACACATTACTTAGAATACTTTTAATTAGATCATTCAGGTAGTCTTTATTTAGTACGTACAAAAGAACAGCCAGTAATCATTGGATATTGTAGATCATATAAATAGTCTTGACCTATTTATTAGTACAAAAGAACAGCTAGATATCATTGGATATTGTATATCATTCCAGTATTCTTGACCTATTTATCTGTACAAAAAAAAAACAGACAGTAGTCATTGGATACTGTAGATCATTCAGGTAGTCTTGACCTATTTATTTGTACAAAAAAAAAACAGCCAGTAGTCATTGGATACTGTAGATCATTTAGGTAGTCTTGACTCTTGACCTATTCATTTGTATTAAAAAAAACAGTCAGTTGTCATCTTCACTTCACACACTCATATACGAATATCAATTATATGCTTACAAGACATGTTGCAATGTTTACGGTATGTGAAAATCAAGACTTGCATAAAAAAATATCCCAATATTAGAGGCAGTGGCATCATTTTTCCTCAGAGCT
The DNA here is from genome assembly GCF_965363235.1 of Mytilus galloprovincialis. Taxonomy (NCBI): domain Eukaryota; kingdom Metazoa; phylum Mollusca; class Bivalvia; order Mytilida; family Mytilidae; genus Mytilus; species Mytilus galloprovincialis. Next base: position 37,970,016 of record NC_134840.1, on the reverse strand, counting down.
ATTGATTATATTTTCATGATCTGTGATCATTGAAATTTATTTTCTGTGAATCGTGATTGTGAAAAAAATCAACTCGTGAATCGTGATGAGAATTTTCAGATTCCTCTGGTTTTATCCATTTGAATGCATTAAAAAATTTTGCCCATTGATCCTCATTTTTCTTTTTATAAATCTTGTACATGTATAATTATAGGCCGTCTGTAAAAGTCTTATAAAATCTTTGTTATTTTTTAAAAGTTTATGTTAAACTTAAAATGATAAACCCATGAAAAATCAAGAGAGAACAATTTCCTGCCAAAATTTCAATGGCTAATATCTCGACCAAGCACATTGACCTATATATTTTTTGGCTCTTTTGGTTCCTCTGTTAATTCCCTATCAATCAATATATACTAGTGTTATGAAAAGCTTGTTATTTTGTAACTGAGAAGCGAACTTACTTAAATAACATAGGTATGCTGTTTCGGCAACGACGACGTCAACAATTTATTAATTTGTGATTAGGTCTAGTTTATGGTAAACCAATATTGGTAAGTCAAAGATATTTGATAAACAGCTGGGTTGAGTTCAATATCGTAGCAGCTACGTAGCTGCTACGATATTGAACTCAACCCAGCTGTATACCAAATAGTTGACTATTGAACGTGTAGCTACAGACTAGTTGTTACATAGATATTGATAGCAGCTATGTAGCCGCTACGTAGCTACTACGATATTGAACTCAACCCTGTACTAGTACTGGCACATCTCATTACCATGAAGATTATTTGGCCCAACCCCCTCAGTTATGGTCTATTTACTTTAAAACTTTTGCTTAGTTTTCATGTATTAGTTTGTGATTAGGTCTAGTTTATGGTGAACCACTAGTGGTCAGTCAAAGATATTTGGTATACAGCTGTACTAGTACTGGCACATCTCATTACCATGGAGATTAATTGGCCCCGCCCCCTCAGTTATGGTCTATTGACTTTGAAACTTTTGCTAAGTTTTCATGTATTAGTTTGTGATTGGGTCTGTTTAGGGAGAACCACTAATGGTAGGTCAATGATATTTGGTATGCAGTTGTACTAGCATTGGCTCATCTCATTTCCATGTAGATTATTTGACTTGCCCCCTCAGTCATGGTTTATTGACTTTGAATTATTTTTGCTATAGTTTACATGTAATAGTTAGGGTTTAGGTTTATTTAAAGGGAACTACTAATGATAATTAAGTCAATGGTATTTGGTATGAAGTTGTACTAGCATTGGCACATCTCATTTCCAAGGAGATTGTTTAGCTATGTACCTTCAGTCATGGTTGATTGACTTTGAATATTTGCAAAACTTACATGTTAAAGTGTTGCTATTTTAATTTCAACATTTGCATTATCGAAATTACAAAAAAGCGAGGCATTATATCTCTGTGATAACAGTTTATGACACACTTTAAACAATGTTAACTTCCTTTATACTAAATAATGATAGCTGGGGGTAGCATTAGTAAGCAATATCTCTTATTTGACTGATGATGTTCTATTTTAAGCTGATGGGGTAGCATTAGGTGCATATACTAAATAATTATAGCTTGAGGTAGCATTAGTAAGTAATATCTCTTATTTGACTGATGATTTTCTATTTTTAGCTGATGGAGTAGCATTAGGTGCAGCTGTCATGTTAAATCATTCATCACTTACGATTATAGTATTTGTAGCTATTATGTTGCATAAGGTAAGTCATTTATTTTGTTTTTGACAAACACTTAATGTAGTTCAAACATAAATAGGGTGTATGACTTCTATCCCAGCTACTTAACATTACTTTTTTATGCTGACGAAGTGTAAAAGAAGTTAAAAATATGTATAATGCTGTATGACTACTGTCCAAGCAAAATGTACTACACACATCTTTTATTTTAAAAGCTTTGTTTTTTTTCTCCACAAATACAGATTTAAGATCAGATGTACTTTGTTTGTGTATCTATTTATGATGGCACCATCTGCCCGAGACAAAAAAAAAATATATATATAAAATATATTTTCTATATGAGACATCTTGAGTTTGAGTTATTTTCAGTGTTTACTGTACATGTGTTAGAGGTGTTACTGATTGGCTTCCTTATTATTTGAATATAACAATTTTATCAATCTATATAGGCAATAATTTTTAAACTTACCTGCCTCTATCTCTTGTTAAATGCATAATACATTTTTTGTAATTCAAATTCTTTATCAATTATTTTACAGTAGTAGGTAATCAGACTTCTCAGTCATTGTAAAATACTACTGGTAAATCTTGAGATTTCTTATTACAGGCACCTGCAGCATTTGGTTTAGTATCTTTCCTGTTGCACGAAGGCTTTGACAGACCTAGAATTAAGAAACATTTGTTTGTCTTTTCTATTGCTGCTCCATTAATGGCAATTATCACATTTATATGTTTAAGTCAGGTCAGTATAATATACATCATTTCAAAGATAATTTGACAAAGAGTTGTAACAAATAAGTGGTACAATATGAAATCATTTGAAAAATAACAGGATACAATCTGTTTCAAACCCATTGAAAGATCCTCCAAGCTGATTGAAAGAATTGATAAAAGAAGTGTGTATCATTTGTATAAGAAAAGAAAATGAAAACTGAATTTCAAAGAAATCAAAATTATTCGTTGTTAATTAATACCCCTTTACTTGAAATTGAAATTAATGGCTAACTAGCTAGTCTAATCCTTAACACGCATGAAAGAAAATAGACAAATAGGTGTAGAATTAATATTGTTAACAGACTAATTCTCTTTACCTTCCCAAGTTTAAAAATAACATCAATATAAGAATTGTTGGGTATACATCAGACTTGCATGTTTTTAATAAGTAGAACAAGGTGATGTGGTATGATTGCCAATGAGACTACTATTCAACACTATCAAGATAAGGTTAGGAATCAGGCAAAATAAATTGGGGAGAAATAAAGTTACAAGGGCTAAACACAACTAAAGTATTGACCTAAATAAATAGTTTATAGTATGCTTATTATAACCAAACCAGTATAAGAATAATCTTACTTTGATTGAGAGAGGTTGTGGATAGGATCTCTGGCTCAATAACCAAAGACTTGAAAATTGGTAGTTGCTACATTTCTGTACCTCTCTGCCAAGCACACAATATTCTGGAGCAAAAGTAAGGATCCAGAGTAAATAATATGCATGAGTATGGTGACATGTTTATATGGAGAGATACCTTGTGAACAGCCCCGTTTAAAAGTTAGATAGGAATGTCTGTCTTGTACAAACAGGGTTCATATTTATCTCATATTAACATGATGTCATTTTTATATGCATGTACTATATGCCATTGGAGATTTACTCACTATAACATGTATAATTTACTTGTTTTTGACCATTAATAGCAGCGTTATTGACTATCAACCAGTAGTCACTTTTCCTTTAGATAATTTATTTTAAACAAAGCCAAAATAAAGAATTTTTTATTATTAAAGAATATTCTTACAATAGGTATTACAATGACTTAAGGCACACAGCTGACTATTGTTCCCGTTATCTTGACTTGAACCATATAATTTATGTCAATATTTTTTCCATTACAGAAAAGTGCAGAGTCTTTCACAGATGTTAAAACAACAGGCATAGCTATGTTATTTAGTGCTGGGACCTTTTTATATGTAGCTACAGTCCACGTTTTACCAGAAGTATCATCTGGACAAATCAAACATACCAACCCTGATGGGACCATAGTAATCCATGAACATAAAGGATTTAAAAATGTAGAACTTGTAGCTATTGTTGTAGGAGCTATTCTTCCAGTAATTTTATCTCTAGGCCACAAGCACTGAAGAGTTATTTATAATGGTATTGTTATTAGAAGTATCTCACAAGATATTTACAAGAGACTGTCAGATAGAGGCTGTATGATACAACGATTGATATATCATATCTCAAAGATGTGTAAAAGAATTAAATCTCTTCAGCTCTTACATTTTTAAGTGTTTTTTTTTTTTTTTTTTTGTTTCTGTGATGTTTTAACTGGCTGCCAGACTGAAATAAAAACTATTTATTGATCAGTAACATTTAAATTTGTTTTTACTGAAATTGATTAAATCAAGCCTACTGACAAGTCCATATTGGTATACAATTTGGTATACAATTTTTACTTCTGATTAAAAACAGGACATAAGAAAAATACAAAATAGGTATTTCATTCACCTTGTTCAAGACAATCTTCACACATTACTATTTATATTTTAAGTTTCAGTCTTCTGTTTTAAAAGATCAATTGTATCTATGCCTATGTTACTAAGTTTCTCAGTCACATATTTATGATTTACAATATTTCCTACCAAACAATACTTTTTGTAATATGTTTAACTGAATGGAAAAAGCATTTCAAATTAAAAAAAAGAAATCTAAATTATGTGAAAAAGTTTATTCCTTCGATTTCAACAGCTAAATATTTTCATAGGGGGAACACTTTTTAAGGCATTAATAAAAATATTTTATCTTGCCATTAAAAACAAGTTCAATTTGTTTTGTATAACTTTTTTTAAGTCATAATGTATAAATTTGATTGTTGTTTGTGGTTTTATCTTTTGATATGGTTTTTTTTGTATTACATGGGTTATAGAACATTTTCAGACACATGTCATATTGTTATAAAATTTGTATCTTCTTTGGAGAAGGAAAGTAAATATGTTCGATATGAATAAAGTTATTTGTCTTCTTATCACTTTATTTAATGAATGAGGTTTTATTCAAAAGGAAAGTGCAGTAGAACTGAATAATGAGTTGAATTATCTTTACAAGGTTATTGCAATATAGATAAGTAGGTGTCTATCAATAAAGATATAGAGGGTAGTAGGAACATTTTAGTGTTTTCTTTTAATTGTTTTTTTACCAATTTGATTAATTAATATTTCATGAATTCTCAATGAAAGAATTAGGTCCTTGTAGTAAGTTGATAAAAAATAGAAATTGCTGTATGATGATTGTGTGATTTGATCCTTCAGAGAGTGCTTGTGACCAGGTTACCTACTGGAATATATATCAGACATTTACATTGTGTATAATTTAGAATAAATGGAGTACTTATATTCATTGATATGAAATGTAACATTGTAGAATCTATCTACCAATCATGCAGGTAAAACTTTGATAAATAGACAAAATTAAAATCCTAGAACTATACAACTACTTCTTGTCCCATTGAAGTCATATTGTCAAGAAGAAACATGTCAATATATCTTATATATTCTACCATGTATTAAAGATTTCTGAAAATTATTATATTTTACTCTGACAGTTTCTCTTCACTAAAAGTTTGTTTTATGATGTCAACATTAAATCAGATATGATTTATACTGGATACATATCATATTTTTCTATATTCTAGTTGTCAGGTTTAGTATATGAATAAGGTTTGAGCTATGAAGGAATTTGTGCTGATTTGCCCTCATCTTGGCAGCAAAAGGAACAGACTCTTTAAATTAAAAAAAAAAAAAACATTTATAAAAGGTTCTTATTTTTACCTCCTGTAAAAAGAATGACAATTGTATTTTTTGTAATCTGCATAACTAGCATACTGTTATTGTTTTGATGAAGGTTAATTTTTATTTACACATATCTATATGAAATCTAATTATCTTGTAATTTTATGTTTTAATGATAAAGATGTAACAATTAACAATGATCATTGGTGAAGAGAAGAATCCCATATTCTTTCATATGGAACACACACTAGTCTATCTTTGTAGATCTTTAAATGTATTATTTTATTTTGTGTTGTTTTTGGTGTAGCTCACTTATTATAGTATTCTCCAACATGGGTGACCTACAGTTGTTAATTTCTGTATTATTTGACTCATTTGGCCACTTGTGAAGAGTTGTCTCATTGGCAATCAAATTAGGATCACTACTAAATTAATGGGACAATTTTACAAATTGATTTCACATTTGTCCACTGTAGCTTTTCCCAGTATAAATCTCTTTAACTCAAGATATAAATGGTTTTTATTAGTCACAGAGCAATGTAGTCTCTTTATATCTTCTACACATTATTATTAAGGTTTTGAGGTCTTAAAAAATCAAAAGCTGGAGTATGATTTCATGTGTATATTAGATAATTTTTGTTGTGACATGTCTTGTTCACTGCCTTAAGGTGGTACCCAACACTTTCACTAAAATTAATTTGGCTCATTTAATTTTCATAAAATCTTGTCAAAGTATTTACTTTGAGACTTTAATAAAAATATAAAAATTTTAAAATTTTTTAACCAACCATTTTGTCTGAAAAAATACATTGGTTATATAGAAATTCGACAAACACCAATTCAGATCATTGAGAAGCTTAATATTCCTTTTACAACACAACACAATTAAAACGTTTAGCTGACTTTACAAAGTTATCTCCCTGTAATGTTAGGTACAACCTTAATCTCAAATTTAAGTGTAAGCTGATTTGATAAGAGATAAGTTTTGGTAGAAAACTTTTATGCTTTTTTATAAAAAGAATTGATAGTGAAAATAATGTTGCCTAAACAAATTTCTAAAATTTTATCCTTATTTAATTTATTTTTTGTGTGCAGTTTTATTTTTATGTGCATCTTATTCACATTCCTGCTGTGGTTCTCACTTGTTTTTGATGATCTGTGTGTATTTAATTAACCTGCTTTAGATTTTTTTGTTACATGTATGTTCATTAGCTTTGAAAATGTATGTGAAGAATGGTAAGATGAAAATGCTTCAAATTTGTATTCATATGATAAATACATCACAAAAGTGGCTTCCACTGCATATATCTATGAACACACTATTTAAACATTCCTTATCTATGAAACTAAAAGGTTAACAATTTCGTTTATCAATGATAGAAATTTAATCATGTTCATGTATTTCAAGAAAAATGACATAGACAAGAGTTCCATTAATTTCTGCTATCTGTTGGGATGATTCTTAACAACTTTTCTTGTCATATTATTATTCCTAGCGAAAAAATGTATAATTGAATAGATATATTTATTCAGCAGTTAATTTCATTGTGTGTGAATGTTGGTAAAATTTTGATTTTCTACAATATTTTTGTTTCTTATTAGATCAATGCATATAAATTATGTATCTATAATTATTCAATAATTAACAATAATTTGGAAGACAGGACAACAATACATTTTGTATGTGTAGTTGACAGGAAATAGTATTTCTACATCAAGATGGGTGCTGTTAATTATGGAAACTAAGATGGTACATTTTCCTGACATTTTAAAATTTTTGATGTGATTTTTTAATTCAAGTATGAAATTATTCCATGCTCACCATTTTGTTTGTCACTTTCAAGGAATCATTGGTGTTTTCATCTAGCTGATAGTCAACTTGTATATTCTTGACCTGAATTAACTGCTCATTTTAAGTTTTGGAACATAGAAAAGAACTGTGTTTTCCCCAAGTGTCCATTTTATGGAGGGTATTTGAAATGTCATATGATATTTGTATATTATAAATGATATTAAAATGATAGAGTAAATTGTGCAAGTATTCTGTAATTATATTCAATCTAATGTATGACTTATAAATCATTTGATTTTACTATATTTTATTTTTGTTGATTTTTTTGTTTATATTGTATGTATATATAAAAACAATATTGTGATTAAAAGGAACTTTAAAGTATGGAAATGTAATGTATTGCTATGCAATCTCTAGTGTAAGTTTGTTTACAGTACAGAAGATAGGTTCAGAAGTTTGAATGTTTAATTTTAGAATGATCCTTTAAAGGGCATTAGCTGTCATGTTCACTGATTTAACTCGATTTCTGATATTTGATTTATAACATACTAAAACTTATATTCAAATAAAAATGCGTCAAAAATAAACAATTTACAATTTATGGACTTAATTATATGTATCAGCAACACATATATATTCTAGTCTAGACATTATCTTATTAACTGTTGGGATGACGTCCTTTTGAAAATAAAAGTAAAAATGTCTGAATCAATGGGTCACTGTGAAAACTGTTTATATATGGAAAAAAAATAATGGGTGGCAGGTAGGTGAAACTTACATAAATGAAGAGATAAATGAACAATGAACAAATTAATATCTGATTTATATAATTCCAAGGCCGTCCGTTGGCACCAGAAGCAACCAAGCAGCGCATCTATATTGGACGGGCAAATATCCACTTTTTGGTATGGGACGAGCTCTGACGTCCCACGACCCAGCTTGTCTGGCAAAACAGCAGTTGGAAGTCAGAGTAATCTCGGAGTAGATATTGACCTAAACATATCTTTTGATTTTATTGTATCATCTGATTGCTGTCTCATTGATGTGTGCACCCCTGATCTCTTCTCCATAATTATGTCTTTTTTTGTTATTGGCTGCTGTCTCTCTGTGGCAAACTTTATCACATACTATTACAATTCTATTACATCTATTACAATTGTATTACATCTATTACAATTCTATTACATTTATTACATTTATTACATAGTGTTTCAATTCTATTACATATTATTACTCATTTCAATTTTATGTGTAAGTTGAATATTTTTTGTTTTCCTTTTTCTTACCCTCACAACAAAGTTCTGGGGGTATAAAAGAATGCATTTGAGTGAACTGACTTTATGAACTATAAGCATAAATGCAGGGGTGAGTGTAGTAGAACATTGTGGATGATTGTTGCTTACTTTAATATTGACAATTGTTGCATTTTTGTTAAGTTATATTACTGTGTTAATAAAGCTGTGCTTGTGGTATTTTTTTAATGAGTTAGTTTGATCATGCAAATGCTTAGCTAACATGATTGTCAGATTAACAGATGTTACATTAACTATTTGTTACCAGGGTGAGAATAAGATTCAAATATTTGTTTTTATCAAAGTTTCCTTATCATTTAATATGACAAATTGTGTGATAGCTGTGATGGAATTTCCATTGTCTGTGGTTATTTATATTGTTAAATGTACAAGATGTAATTATTAATTTAATGGTAGATGAAATAAAATGTTTTGTCTTCCAATTATATTGTATTATTTTTAAACTGACCAGGCCCAAAAGGGAAAAGTGAGCTTTTCTCATCACTCGGTGTCCTTTATACGTCATCGTCGTCATCCATTAAATTTTACAAAAATCTTCTTCTCTGAAACTTCTTATAAACTTCAAATAATATGAAAATTGGCCTAAATCATCCTTAGAGTATCTAGTTTAAAAAATGTATATGAAGAAAACATTTAGAGCAGATCTGTTCATCAAGCCAAGATCTATCTGACCTGAAATTATCAGTTGCATCAGACAACCTGTTGTTGGGTTGCTGCACCTGAATTGGTAATTTTAAGGACATTTTGCAGCTTTTATACAACCTCAAAAATTGAAAATTTTTTTGGTCTATATTGGTATGATGTTTGCGTCGTCGTTGTCATCCGAAGACATTTGGTTTTCACACTATAACTTTAGTATAAGTAAATAGAAATCTATGAAATTTAAACACAAGGTTTATGACCATAACAGGAAGGTTGGGATTGATTTTTGGTCCCAACAGTTTAGGAATTAGGGTCCAAAAAGTGCGAAAAGACTATTTGTACCAGTAAGAGGAGTTACTAGGCATGTGAGTGTTGCTCATCATGTACTCTGAGATGATAAGAGCCAATGCTGCTACCTTTTTTCCTGGTTGTTTTTGTCATTTAATACGTTTCCCTAAGTTTTGGTTTGTAACCCGAATTTGTTTTTTTTCTATCGATTTATGAGTTTTGAACAGCGGTATACTACTGTTGCCTTTATTTATTCATCATCGAAGTATGCCATTCTGCAGGATTTGATTAATTACATAACATGCATATTTAATTATAATACGTTATTTTGATTGAGTAACAACAATTTCGCGTCATTCTAATGTTAACCTGCATTTCCAAATGAAATGTAGCATTCAAGATTACACGGGCTTCCACATTAAAATCCACAGGCAAAGTGAAATAAATTATCAATATATTCAGCTAATATGCAGGCTTGTTTGGAAGTTATGATTAGTGTAATAAACAAGTTTATTTTTTTACCTGAATTAAGATTTGATTATGTCCCTGTCGGTAGTATATATAAAATGTAAGCTGTGTGGTATGATGATTTTCAATCATGAGCAGAAAAAGTATTAATATACCATGACCACATAAGTCTAAGAGCGATCGACATTACCATTAAACAAAGAACTAGGGGCTCATAAGAGCCTGTGTCGCTCACCTTGGTCTTTGCGCATATTAAACAAAGGACACAGATGGATTAGTGACAAAATTGTGTTTTGGTGATTGTGATGTGCTTGTAGATCTTACTTAACATTCTTACTACTTACAATTATCCCTATCTATAATGAACTTGGCCCATTATTTACAGAGGAAAATATTTTGTTAAAATTTACAAAAATTTACAAAATGTATGAAAATTGTAAAAATTAACTATAAATGGCAATAAGTCCTTAAGGGGTCAACTGACCATTTTGGTCATTTGACTTATTTGTAGATCTTACTTTCCTGAACATTATTGCTGTTTACAATTTATCTCTATCTATCATATTATTCAGGATAATAACAAAAAACGGCAAAATTTCCTTAAAAATTACCAATTCAGGGGAAGCAACCCAACAACCAGTTGTCAGATTCGTCTGAAAATTTCAGAGCAGATAGATTTTGACTTGATAAACAATACAACCCTGTGTCAGATTTGCTCTAAATGCTTTGATTTCTGAGTTATAAGCCAAAATGTACATTTTAACCCTATGTTCTACTTTTAGCCATGGGGCCATCTTGGTTGGTTGGCTGGGTCATCGCACACATTTTTAAAACTAGATACCTCAATGATGATTGTGGCCAAGTATGGTAAAATTTGGCCCAGTAGTTTCAGAGAAGATTTTTTAAAGGAAGAATACAAAAATTTACGAAACATTGGTAAAAAATGACTATAAAGGGCAATAACTCCTTAAGGGGTTAACTGGCCATTTTGGTCATTGTTGACCTATTTGAAGATCTGACTTTGCTGAACATAAGTGCTGTCTACAGTTTATCTCTATCTATAATAATATTTAAGATAACAAAAAAAAAAAAACGGCAAAATTTCCTTAAAATTATCATTTCAGGGGCATCAACCCAACAACCGGTTGTCCGATTCGTCTGAAAATTGTAGGGCAGATAGATCTTGACTTGATAAACAAATTAACCCCATGTTAGATTTGCTCTTAATGCTTTGGGTTCTGAGTTATAAGCCAAAATCTACATTTTACCCCTATGTTCTATTTTTAGCCATGGAGGCCATTTTGGTTGGTTGGCCGGGTCACCGGACGCATTTTATAAACTATATAACCCAATGATGAATAAAGGCAACAATAGTATACCGCTGTTCAAACTCATAAATCCATGGACAAAAAACAAAATCGTGGTAACAAACTAAAACTGAGGAAAACGTATTAAATATAAGAGGAGAACAACGACACAATACTACAATGTAACACACACAGAAACGGACCAAGCATCAGAAAAAAATCCCCCGAGAATAACAAATATAACATCAAAACCAAATACGTGAATTTGGGATACACAAGTACCGTGACACGTCTTATCGCAATGTGAATTTACACTCAAAACAAACGACGCAACGTTAAAATGTAACACACACAGAAACGAATTATAATATAACAATGGCCATATTCCTGACTTGGTACAGGACATTTTTAACAGGAAAAAAATGGTGGGTTGAACCTGGTTTTGTGGCATGCCAAACCTCCCTCTTTTATAGCCATGTGAAATATAACATTAAAATGACAACTCAACACCACAGGAATACAATATAAATAAATTGGAGAACACAATCGACAAAGAAACACACAAACAACAGCCAACAAAAGGCAACAAGTTCAAAATTTTAATACGCCAGAAGTGCATTTTGTCCACACAAGATCTACTAGTGACGCCCAGATACAAAAATTTGAAAGTCGAAACAAGCACAAAGTCGAACAGCATCGAGGACCAAAAGATAAAAAAAGTTGTGCCAAAAACGGACAGGGTTTTCTGTTAGTTACTAGAACATCCCTATTATTTAGAGTAATTTATACTTTTGCAAACAGTAAATTTATAAAATTATATACAAAAGATGTACATGATAAGACTGAAGTATTAACTAATTACAGGAAACAACTGAAATACATTACATAACCAGACATTAGTAACCCAAAATGTAGACAAATCCGAATAGGTTGATTGTGGCCACGTTTGGTTAAATTTGGCACAGTAGTTTCAGAAGAGAAGATTTTTGTAAAAGTGAACGACGACGGACGACGGACGACGGACGACAAGTGATGAAAAAAAGCTCATTTGGCCCTTTGGGCCAGGTGGGCTAAAAAAAAGAGAATAAAAAAGATTATTTCCAAACTAGGTATCGTTATTCCTTATTCCCAATCTCAAAAGAAGAGTTACGTTGGTTGGATAACAATATGCTCTCGCAGATCGTAAACTTGTTTTTTTATACTTTTTTTTATAAACCATCTTATAAGCTAGAGATAAAGGATATTACAGATACAGTTAATTCGGCCTCATATCTTGACTTACATCTAGAAATTGACAATGAGGGTCGGTTGAAAACAAAACTTTACGACAAAAGAGATGATTTCAGCTTTCCAATTGTGAACTTTCCATTTCTAAGTAGCAACATTCCAGCAGCACCTGCATACGGGGTATATATCTCCCAATCGATACGATATTCCCGTGCTTGCATTTCCTATCATGATTTTCTTCATAGAGGGTTGCTGCTCACAAGGAAGCTATTAAACCAAGAGTTCCAAATGGTGAAGTTGAAATCATCCCTTCGTAAATTTTACGGACGCCATCACGAGTTGGTTGACCGTTATGGAATAACCGTTTCACAAATGATATCGGATATGTTCCTTACGTCGTAACTACAATCCCCTTCCCTTTCATGAATGTGACCTACCGAATTAGACTATTTACCGGATTTGTTATCACATAAGCAACACGACGGGTGCCGCATGCGGAGCAGGATCTGCTTACCCTTCCGGAGCACCTGAGATCACCCCTAATTTTTTGGTGGGGTTCGTGTTGTTTATTCTTTAGTTTTCTATGTTGTGTCGTATGTGCTGTTGTTTGTTTGTCTTTTTCATTTTTAGCCATGACGTTGTCAGTTTGTTTTAGATTTATGAGTTTGACCGTCCCTTTGGTATCTTTCGTCCCTCTTTTATACAGAGACATTCATTACACACCGTCTTCAGAACCTATCAAACAACAAAATAGTCAGGAATATACCAGTTATTATCCATTCGTTTGATGTGTTTGAGCATTTGATTTTGTCATTTGATTACGGACTTTTCGTTTAGAATTTCCTTGAGGTTTGTTTTTATGAAATTTTACTTTTGACTTGTCCTTGCCTCGACATAACAATATATGAAAGCAGTGACAACACAAAATTGCTTGCATACAAACCGGTGCTAGGGATCATGAGCGTTTGCGACGTGTTGAAGATCTTACTTTATCGTTTGAAAAGAATACATACATATATATCAACAGTTTAAGCCTAGGTGTTGTCAAGTACACGGAGCGATTTGGTATTTGTGTTTTGAATATATACAGCATATTTTCTATTTTCAATAATTTGAAAATAGAACAGTCACGTAGTTTAGCTCAGTACATGCTAAACTATTGTGCTTGTATAATAGTACTCATGTGAGTTTAACCTAGATTCCACTCCTTCAAGAGAATGATTACTAAAATAAAACTGTAACAGAAGATATATATAAGGAATCTAGTGATCCTTTTAGACAGACAGAAATCAAGCATGTCTGAAGATTTAAAAGCCGGAATTACATAATAAAAAAATATCATTGATTCTGACTATCTTAGCTGTAGCGTTATCAAATATCTATAGAATTTATGTCTTCATGTGAGGATTTTAAATTGTAAAAAGATTGTTTAGATAGGCTGTCAAAAAGTTTGATAGAGTAAATTAGAATCATTTCACTGTAAATGAACACTGATAACGATGATAGGTTAAATAGGTTGTATCAGTTTACAGAAATTGTATTCCTTTTCTTTCTTTTGAACCGATTTCTAAAAATATTTTTTATTACCAGCATTTACAGTAAGATTATCTTCACGCAGCAGATGTGCGCTTAGACCGTCGAATACTCATCATAGATACCAGTATTGAAATTTTGTATTTACGCCAGACGCGCGTTTCGTCTATTAAAGACTCACCAGCGACGCTCGAATAAAAAAAATGTTTGAAAGGTGAAATAAAAATTTCGAAGTTGAAGAGCATTGAGGATCACAAAGTCCTAAAAGCCATGCCAAATACAGCCAAGGTAATGTATACCTAAGGCAGAAAAGCCTTAGTATTTCAAAAATTCAAAGTTTTGTAAACAGTTGATTTATAATTTTTGATGACGATGATTCATGTCAACGCTGACTATTGGGCTGGTGATACCCGGAGGGAAAAGAAACGCCACTAGCAGTGATAAAGACGAAAAGTTATTAAATGTTTAAGTATTTATGAACTTAAAAACACAAATTTCTACAATATTTCGAACAAAGGAACAAAAGACAGTACATACTGTAAAAAGTAGGTTCAAAATATGCTCGCTACAACAAGAAGCTAACCAAGGTAGCTTCAGCCGAAATGCGATATGATTACCAATGAAACTACATTATATACATTAAAAAAGCAAAACAACACGGATGTAGCAACAAAAGATAACAACATGGTCTTCAAAAATAGTTAAATCCATACTGTATTTAGTACGTTATAAAACTCAGGGAGCAAACAATTGTTAACAAATTCAAAAGGGGAAACCAATGTTCAGATTTAAACGAATGGTCTACATACAATTTTGACTCAAAAAATAAAAAAGAATGTTGTGGATTTTTTTAGCGCCTTACTCTTCCCAATCCTTTGTTTATGGCGAAAGAGCACAGTGAAAGAACAAACTTCAAGTTTAGTTGAAAATGACTCGACCCTGATCTGAACAAACACTGAACAAAACACTTTCAACTCATTAAACCATGTCAAATTTGAATCAATTTTGGATTAAGAAAACACCACTAGGTTGGCTTCATTCCGAGTTCAAACGCAATAAAAATTACATTAATCAACCTCGATGTTGATGATGAACAGCGATGATAAATCGTCTGTTTCATACCACAATTTAAGCTAATTGAGTGAAGAATTCTGTCTCTCTTTAAAGATAATTTGCTTAAAGGCTAACGTTGTTCATGTAGAAGAACAATATTAGATATTGTGAAAAAAAATATGTTTCAAATATCAACTACATTTACTTTGAAAATTTAAATTAGAAAAAGGGTTTAATACATGCAACAAATAAATAGGATTAAAGTGAAGTTGGTTATGAACCATGGGAAAGTAAAAAATCACAATTCAAAGATATAAGAACATCATATCTAAACGAAGCAATCAAAATGATCCGCAATACATTACACCATGAATAGAGCATATTCGAACCCCGACCGCTATGATATGGCTTGAAATGATCTGATGACAAAATTTTCTTAACATTAAAACCCTTGAACCCTTTAAAGAAAGATTTTATAAGCGTGCCAAACATTTCATTTACATCTGCTGTCAGTCTAATTAAGTTAAATCCCTAAGTTGCTCTTGTTCTGATATGTCGGGCATCAATAGTTATCAATGGTACCAGGATTATAATTTTGTACGCCAGACGCGCGTTTCTTCTACATAAGACTCATCAGTGACGCTCATATCAAAATATTTATAAAGCCAAACAAGTACAAAGTTGAAGAGCATTGAGGATCCAAAATTCCAAAAAGTGGTGCCAAATACAGCTAAGGTAATCTATGCCTGGGATAAGAAAATCCTTAGTTTTCGTAAAATTCAAAGTTTTGTAAACAGGAAATTTATAAAAAATGACCACATTATTGATATTCATGTCAACACCGAAATGTTGACTACTGGGCTAGTGATACCCTCGGGGACGAAACGTCTACCAGCAGTGGCATCGATCCAGTGGTGTAAATAGTTATCAAAGGTACCAGGATTATAATTTAGTACGCCAGACGCGCGTTTCGTCTACATAAGACTCATCAAGACGCCCATATTTTAATAATAAATTGAATTGTCTCAATTGTTTAATTACAATTGAAGTCATCTTCTATGTCATAGACTTGTTCCTTTTCGTCGATTTCTTGTACCTTTAGTACACTTTATAATTCTGTCTTTAAGGTTATTTTAAAACTCCGATAGAATATGTATGGTTAGCTCAGTCTAAAAAAAATGAATCATTTGCGAAAACGGAACTAGAATTTCGAAAACGGACACTTTATCATGAATAAGAATGGCTATGCATTTAGTTCCGTTGCTGCCTATTCTGTCAAAAGGCATCAGCAGGTTCAACCCACCATTTGTTTTGTCTTAATATGTCCTGAACCAAGTCAGAAAATGGCAGTTGTTATCTTATAGTTCGTTTCTGTGTGTGTTGCATCTTCTTTTGTTTTTTGTTGCACTTCAGTGTTTCTGTTGTTTTCCTTTTATAGTTGATGTGTTTCCCTCGGTTTTAGTTTGTAGCCCGGATTTGTTTTCTCTGAATTGGTTTATGATTTCGAACAGCGGTATACTTCTGTTGCCTTTACTTAACAGCGATGTGGGAAAAAAAGGAAAATGTTGGTCTCTTTTCAATCTTCCATAGAAGACCCCATCTCAAACAAATAAAGGATTTATTTTTCAAAAACAATCATTCTGTGTTTTGTTATCATATGCATGCAAACTGTTGAATAGTGGTATATAAAAAAGCAAACACTTTTTGTCCCTAGTAAGCATTATATTTAAAATTCGCTTGCATGTGCAAATACCATTGTTTAAAACAGAGAAATGAAGTATTAATGGCAGGTTGAAGGTTTTCCAACAATAGATTCCTTTGATGGCAGACTTGTTCTTCTATTGTTATGACTCACAATTTATAGGCAAAATCAGTAAAGACACGTCTAGATTCCATTTGATTGAATCCAACAACACTACCCATTAACTTGATGGTATTTGCCCGTTAAATTATCAAAAACTCTATAAATATACTTCCGAAATTAACTCGAAAGGTTTTCAAATAAATGAAATATAAACAGCATTACTGTCCTTTCCTATATGTAGATATTAAAGTATTATACGGAACACCCTACACAACAATTAACTTCTAAGATTGGAGTCTGCCTTAGTGATCTAGAATTACAGGTATCTAGAATTGCCTTTTAATATGAAATTTTTAGAGAGTTATTAAAATAACTATAACCAAAAGTACGAAAGCTTTAGAGACAATGTTGTACATAAACAAAGCAATACTCGATTGTATGATTTATTAATTGTGATGTTTTGAAATCAAGTCATACCGAACTGAAAACAAACAAGGATTCCTCGGATATTCTTGATTTCCTGTAGCGATTGCTTCTCTGGAAATTTATACAATTAATCAAAGTTATACATTTCAAAATTATATATTAACAATTCTTAGTTTGTTTTATAAATCACTATTATACAATATAAAATCCTGATAACTTTTTGAAATACATTCAATTAATATTAAATCAATAAATTGGAATATTCAGTATAAGTTACATCTTCACCTACAGGACTTTAGTCATCATTATTAATGATACTGCTTTATTGATTAACAGTCTCACTGCGTGGTCGAAGCTCTCTGCTGATTTTTCTTGGATATCCAACAGGTGAGTTGACATTTTTAATTCAATAACTTGTTTGTATAGACTATTGCGCGTGGTGTTATAATACATCGCATTAATCTACAGCAACTAAAAATTGGAAGATAAATGATATCATACTTTTAAAATATATCACTTGTGTAAAAAGTATCTGATATTTGAAATTTTACTATTAAGAAAGATAATAAAAATTGTATCCATAATATGAAAAAAGTAGCCATTCTTCAAGAAATACAATACCCACCGTCGTCGTCTGAAACTCTTCGGCTCTGATTTACATATTAGGAAATGATAAGGGTGTCAGAGAAAAACATTTTCAGTGGTTTTTTTTTCAAATTATCAGACACTTAAAAAGAACGCAAGTACAGAAACTTGTTGATAATTGTGGTTAGTCACAATTTAGTTCGAAAGATATATTTTTGTTGTTTTACAATTTAGTATTTATGAATGTAAAAAGAAACAATTTTATTACTTTATTTAATAAGTCTTGACTTATCTTCTTATTTTTTTTGTTTGTTTGTTTATCTTGAATTTTCAGTTTACGATAAAAAAAAAACAAAAAACAAAAAACAACAAAACAGTTGCACTGAAAAACAACATGCATTTATATACTTGATGATATGTACAGTTGTTGAGAAAGGTGGAACGAAATGTCGATAAAAACCTATGTTATATAATTCCATGTAATACTTTTTTTAATGGTTTATGTCATTGTTGTTGGGCATTTATAAATACTTCGATGGTTTCGATATCCCATATACGGATGGTTTATGACACAATCGTATAAGATAATATGCAATGCCATGTTTTTGTGATATTTATGTTGCATTTCATGAATTTGCATCAACAACACTTGTATAGCTGTATGGCGATCGTGACACATTTTCAATAAAAGAGGTCACACAATTACATGATCATACAGATCTGACCGTCTACTTTCACATTTTCTCTTTTTTGATTGATATATTTGAAGATATTTAGTATTATTTTTTTTCAGCCTGTTTAGTCTTTTGGTTTTTATATCTTACTTGGATGGGTATTTCTTATATTTTGACTGAGTTTCGATTCACATTGAGAGCGATGCTTTGTAGACGATTATTTTTGCTCCTTATGAGTTTGTACGATTCCGTTAGTATGTGTTTGTTACTTAGATTTGTCCTCTTTAACAATTTATGAGATTAGGACATCGGTAAAGCAATGTTGCCTTAATTTATACATAATATGCTTGACGTATAGTTAAATATGAAAACGTTGATTTAATATGCTTTGATTTTACAACACAAAAAAAAAAAAAAAAAAAAAAAACACCAAACAAAAACAACTCTAGTCACGTTTGTGCTGATATTGAATTCCTAATGCTATCAACGGAATATTATTGATTCATTTTCTATGTTATTATATTAGAAACTGAGATATGTATGGAATTTTATTTTCTGAACTTTATGATTAGAGAGTCGATAAATACGAATGAATAGGATCAAATTATTGTTTCATCAATGGGATAAATATTACTTCAGAATCTTCAGTCAAATCAAAATCGTGATATTCGTGAGTTGACATTGACAAATGATTGAGAATATGTTTATTCAGAACAAGTTGTATGTGATATTTATAACCAATTGTCCATAAATTCCTGACAAATCTATTTTTGAAATAATTATCAAATGGTTTTCTTAATTAGACTGCCTAGTCAATAGTTAATGTTAAAAGACTCCATCTGAATCTGTTCGTGTCTATTTGTGCATTATACATGTCGAACCATAAATCAGTCACTGAATAGACCATAGTATCTATCTTGAATCTAAACATACAGATGGGTTAGATAAATATAGCATGCAGGTTTCCAATAAACACCCTGCTTCTTCTGCAATATCGATATATTTCTTGTCTTGAACAATAATGTTTCTGATAAAATCCTTATTTTTTATTCATCTATACAATTACATAAATGCAAATCATATGCACTTCAATATGATTGTCAAACTATATATAGGTATTTTAGAATAGCTCACATATGTCGATTAACTTTTATGGAAGCATGAGTACAATAAGTCAAAGTAATGTCCTCATAATAATAATCTCGGGGGAAAAAACATCCTTTAACAAGTTATTCAAATGTTTTCTAAACTCAATGCTCTATGTTCCAGAGTTTACTTTCTCTATGCTATCGAGATTTGTCAGTGAAACTCATGAAACTGGAAAAAAATATTACCGACACATAAGTGCAATTGGTGATACTAATACTCCACATTTAAATATTCCCCACACGTAAGTGCAATTGGTGATACTACTACTCCACATTTAAATATTACCCACACGCTAAGTACAATTGGTGATACTACTACTCCACATTTAAATATTACCCACACGCTAAGTACAATTGGTGATACTACTACTCCACATTTGTTTGTTTAAATTTTGGTCATGGGTGTTTGTCTCCTTTTCTATTCATGAAACTTCAAATCATTCCAAAAATTTAAGATTTTCTTCCTTTCACCTTAGACAAATTTGATATATATTTTTTAAGAATGTTTTTTTTTGTCAATCCTGAATGATATGGATTTTTTTTTATCAAAGCACATTAGAGGAAACTGTTTTTAAGAAAGAGCGTATGGCGTTCATAATTATGAGATTTTTATCTTTTAGTTTTTACAACCACTGGGTCGATCCTAAAATATGGTAGACGTTTCAAAACACGAAGTCCCTACCCATCCTAGTATAAAACACTTCTTTACTTACACAAATCGATTACACGAAATTTTTGTAAAGTTTCTGGTAACTAAACTTTAAATTCATTCAACATATTAATGTTTTTCTACCCCATTCATTTATAGTTGAAGTTAGATTAGATTTGTTTTCTAGCTTTTTAGAAGTTTTTATTTTGTTTGCTCTTCAACATCTTAGTTGAGTTCTAACATTTTTTTTAATAAAGTTTGACTGAGGAGACTTGTTTACTAGGCCAAATGTTTTTTGATGTACTTAATATTAAGCATGATATCTTTGATGAGTGTATATTACATTTTCAATCCCCTCTCCATGGTATAGGTCTGTCTTTTCTTTAACTCCATCAGGTTTGTGTGTTTGACTACCAGTTCTTTATGGTATAAAGTAGTCAATTTAAAGCTATTATTGAGACTCTATTCAGGCACACTGTTACTACTTTCATATTTTATATCAATTCCAGTATGTCGGCATATCAGTTAATTATCTATGAATAATATGTTATAATTACATTTCATACTTTTTTTATCTCTCACTATGAAGATTATAACAGCAGTGGCATTTATAATAAAAGACATTGACCAAACACAAAACCCAAAGACATCTAGAGGTTAAAATAAGAGAATGGTTATTGATTGGTAATATGAAGATGAACAATAATATATATTCTTGTTTGTTCTTTACATTTCACATACCGAAACTAGATTAAATATTATACACAGACTGATTATGTCATCTGTAAATTTATTGGTCGTGTCCTTTACTCTGTCCGTTTTTTTTTAATTTTGAAATTATTAAGAAACTTAGGTTTCAACTCCCTCAGGCAAAGTTGACTTTAGATGAATTTGGCTATCAATTTTAGGTATTTTTGTCATATAGCTCGTCAACAGTTTCGGTACTTATATATCCTCTGATTTCAAATGCTTGGCTTGGAGCGTTCCTGATGAAGGTAAATCTTGAAAAGCGCTTCGGACGCATTGAAATTATTAAACGGGTTGTTTTCAATTTGATTTACTCTATCGTCAAAGTTTGGTTTCGCATTAAGGGCGATGCGGGTGCGTTCAATCAATAGACGCACTAGGTCTCGCTGCTTTTGGTATTCATATGATTTCATTTGTAGTTTTAATGGGTATACAAGATAGTAATTTATGATGAATGCTATACTCAATGATTAAAAAGTCACCTCATTTCATATTATTTTCATGAAAACATCTTCCGTAATTCCCTTTTCTATTCTGACATCTAAAAAGACAATTGGGGATGCAAGTTTTCATGTTAAGGTATAAATTTTAATGTTTGATAGGATGTTAGGACCATATATGTATGGTGTAATACCACCATTGATTTCCCAAATTAATCTTTGTTAAATTTGCACTTTTGAGGATATTGTGCAGAATTTATCTTTGTTTCAAATAAAGAAATACATGGAATTAGAAATGGTTTATCCCGTCCAGTATTGTAGAAAACAATTCAAAAAACATTTCATTGCATATAAGAAAATAACCATCACTGGAAGATAACAAATCAAATTTCCACTTCTATTTAACCTGTATGTAAGCTTTAGAAACCATATAACCTCAAGTTTCAAAAATATTCTATAGACACCTCAAAAAAAAAAATAATGGTGCTTTGAAATGCATAAGATATATGTTTATGACCCAGAAATGTTTTACTGCAATGAAATGTAGGATTAATTACCTACAATTGTCAAATTCAAGAGAATATTGTCGACCTATTTTCGTATACAAGTGGATGTGACGTACTATGATTTGGTGGTGTTATACCTGTGATAAATAAATGCATGGTAAAACAAACCTATTAAAACCGGGAAATATGATAATCGTGTGTAAGTGTTTAAATGAAATATTTTAATATATCGTGCACCCGTTTTCAGTTTCAATAGTCTTATATCAGTTATTTTAATATCTGAAAGTATGCGGGGATTCGATTGTTTCTAGAACGATTTTTGCGGATTATTGTGAAGTATAATTTGCATCATTTTATACTGAATTTGATCATTTCGTCGCAGTGCAATGCATACAATTTTTATACAGTATGCCATTTTAGTCATTTTAAGGTTTCGTTATTTGGATGTCTTGATAAAGTATTGATTAAGGCAACTGTAGTTTATCGATGTTAAAACCTCATAAATCGATGAAAAAACAAATCAAGGTACAGACTCTAACTGATGGAAATCGAAAAGAAGCGAAACCGAGTTGGTCGATATAGCAATAGTGATTCCTGCTATGCATTCATCACCCACCTTACGATTCCACATTCACCAAAAGAGTCATAATCGACAAAATTAGTTAAATTATTAATAAGACGACTGTTCTGGTATTTGAAGAAATAAGTCTGTTTAGGCATGTCGGTAATACCTTGGGGTACTGAAATATAGTATCGGTCAACCAATGCATGATGATGACCATATGTAGTGTCGATTTAGTATCAATTAATTACTCTATTCGAGAAGATTCCTGTTTACAAAACTTTGAATTTTTCGAAAAACTAAGGATTTTCTTATCCCAGGCATAGATTACCTTAGCCGTGTTTGGCACAACTTTTTTGGAATTTTGGATCCTCAATGCTCTTCAACTTTGTACTTGCTTGGCTTTATTAATATTTTGATATGAGCGTCACTGATGAGTCTTATGTAGACGAAACGCGCGTCTGGCGTACTAAATTGTAATCCTGATACCTTTGATAACTATTTACACTACTGGGTCGATGACACTGCTGGTGGACGTTTCGTCCCCGAGGATATCACCAGCCCAGTAGTCAACGCTTCGGTGTTGACATGAATATCAATAATGTGGTCATTTTTATAAATTTCCTGTTTACAAAACTTTAAATTTTTAAGAAAAACTAAGGATTTTCTTATCCCAGGCATAAATTACCTTAGCCGTATTTGGCACAACTTTTTGGAATTTTGGATCCTCAATGCTCTTCAACTTTGTACTTGTTTGGCTTTATGAATATTTTGATATGAGCGTCACTGATGAGTCTTATGAAGACGAAACGCCCGTCTGGCGTACTAAATTGTAATCCTGGTACCTTTGGTAACTATTGTGCTAAGTCTGATAGTATGTTCAAATTCGTCCTATCAGTCTAATAGGACTAAAATAAATATGAGAAGCTATGAAAATGTGATCTTATTATGGTTTTACTGTTTCAATGACGTAAATCATTTCTACTTTAATTCATATTGCTTTTTATAGTTTTGGACAATATTTGCTTTTAAACATATATCGTAATAAACAGTCAAACAATATTTTCTCTGAATGTAAACGTTGTTGGCTGTAATTATTGATACTGATATGTCACTTTAACTAATTGAAACCAATAATTTGTATGGATTTTTTAAAGTCTGATAAATAATTGTATAGACTTGTCGACTATAGTTGAAACATTATAATTTTGTCATAGAAAAATAGAAAAAAAAGTAAATATGCATGGTCACTCTTTACACTTGATATGGTAAAATACCTATCGTAATAATCGATCAAAACATTGCTTAAAAAAAACTCAAAGAACGGAAATTTCATTTCAGTTTAAAACACAATTAAGTTTATATAAACTAATCAAATAAAAAAAAAAACAACCCAAAACACCTATGATTTTGTTTTAGATGTAACAATCATGAGGAAAGTCAAAGCTGGGAATGGTTGCAATTTAGGATGCAATTATTTGGATTTGATATTCTGACCGTAATTAAACCAATTATCAAGTAAATATTTCTTTTGATGTATGTCTAATTTATTTAACGGGGATTGCTAACACTAGGACATCACAGGATGTTCTGTACATAGTCAGTCAGGAATATGACAGTTGTTATTCACTGGTTCGTTTCTATGTATTTTAGCGGTTCTTTTGTTCACATCAGTGTACCAGTTGTTCGTTTGTTTTCCTCTTATTGTTGAAGTTTTCCCTTCGGTTTTAGCTTTAATCCGGATTTGTTCTCTTTCATTCGATTTATGACCTTTGAAAACTGGTATTCTACTGTTGCCTTTATTTATGTTTGAAAAATACATTGCATCTGCTTCTATTTCAGCATATTGAGATATATATGCATTGTTATCAAGAAGAATATATAAGGTTGGACAGAAAAAATGTATGGCAAACTGTCCGCATATACACATAACAGAACAATGATAAGGATTAAAAACTGATAACAGATATACCAGGTTTATGAATGTTTTAAATTTGGAATGTAATCAAGAGTAGCATCAATAAGTTCTGGCGGAAATGCCTTTTCCCTTTTTAAAATCATTTTGAATCTAGTTGGTCATCGTCAAAAAACATTATTTTCAAATACATGTTAAAGTTTGTTTGTCTCTTATTTTTAGCCATGACGTTGTCAGTTTGTTTTAGATTTATGAGTTTGACTGTCCCTTTGGTAGCTTTCGTCCCTCTTTTAAAAACGCTTTTAAATTAGTCTCAGCTTATCAAATAAATAATCAATAATGCAGAATTCAATCCGTTAAAATTTTAAAATGATTAAAATGAATGATTTTGAGGTAATTTAATTTTATTAACCTATACCACACTTGAAAAAAACAGAAGTGTTTTTAAGCTTCTGCTTTTGTTTTGTTCACAAAAGTGTGTATATTTCTTTCCTATTAGAATAAAAAATTGCTACAAAAAAGCCCAAACATTTTCAATTGCAAAATATAAGGAAGACGAACTCAGAATTACAAACTGACTGAAATAAGGTTGATATCGGATTTAAAATTAACGTTGAAATCTAACACTCCTCAAGTTTCATTAAGAATGAAACTATATTCCCTGATTCGTCCTAAATCCAATCCAATGCTAAAAACTTTGCATTTTAGCACGATATATATATATATATATATATATATATATATGGATTTTTTTCCTTTACTATAAAGAGAGTATTGTATATCAGCATGTATCAGAAAAAGACCCAATAAACATATTCCATGAGAATATACTCCCAAGACAATACTTATTACAGTTATTACTTTATAAATGGGAAATGCCTGTTCTCGTCTTCTAGATTAGAAAGGTGTCAGACAATATTGTCATCTCATTTAGTTATAACTGATATGACAAAAATATCTAAAGTTCATTTTCGGCTCATTTATAGTGCAAGATCAGTGTTTATAAACTTTTTAATGCATACGACGTATTAACAAGTTTCTACATATATAATAACATAAATTATAAAATTTTCAATAACTATAACTTAGCAGTTTTTATCGAAATACATGCAGAAATATACATACTCATTAGTTATATTGGAAATGTTTTCACCATAAATATATATGTCGTGTACATGTTATTATTTTGTACAGGTTATTACTTGTACAAACATTTTGTACAAGTAATCACTTGTATGAAGCCATCATACAAGTTATTACGTGTACAAATACAATTGTACGAGTAATTACTTGTACAATTTTTACTGAGAAAAAGATAATAACTTGTGCAAATCATTATATTTAATTGTCTCCCTTTAAACAAATAATTTAAGACTTAGACATAAAGTTATAAACTTTCAACATGTGTGTCCTTTTTGAATAACAAATATATTAGCAAACCTTTAAAAAAATCAAAACTTAATTGTAAAGATGGAAAATAGTGTAGAAAAAAATATCAAGAAATATTTAACTCTAATAATTCGCTTTCACACGCGTAAGATAGTAAAGATAGAACATTAGCAAGTAAAGGAAGCTAAATTAAGTTCAAACGATATTTCTTATGACAGAATGGTGTTTTCAATGTAGCAGTACTGTAAATTGAAAATTTGTTGAGATTTTGTCATTTTAAACTAAAACGCGATTTTAATTTTTGCGATATTGCGAAAAAATCCTATTTAATTCATATCAAGAGTTTCAAAATGCGTTTTTAAATTATTGCAATTTTTAGTCCTGTAATATTATGTTGTCATTTCAATGTTATATTTAACTTTGCCATTAAAGTGCGAGGTTTGGCATGCCACAAAACCAGGTTCAACCCACCACTTTTATTCCCCTTTAAAAGTGTCCTGTACCAAGTCAGGAAGATGGCCATTGTTATATTATTGTTCGTTTCTGTGTGTGTTGCATTTTAACGTTGAGTCGTTTGTGTTTTCTCTTATTTTTGAGATATTGAGATCAGACGTGGCACGGTACTTGTCGATCCCTAATTCATGTATTTGGTTTTCATGTTATATTTGTTATTCTCGTGGTGTTTTGTCTGATGCTTGGTCCGTTTCTGTGTGTGTTACGTTTCGGTGTTATGTCGTTGTTCTCCTCTTATATTTAATGCGTTTCCCTCGGTTTTAGTTTGTTACCCCGATTTTGTTTTTTGTCCCTGGATTTATGAGTTTTGAACAGCGGTATACTACTGTTGCCTTTATTTACACTGTCGCAATTTTCGCAATAATAAAAACATCGCAATAATTTCAACCAAGAACATGTTCACTACATTTGTCGGAGTGGCTGTAAGACAGACAAAATGTAAATGAAAAGATCGAACTTATAGTGTAATATCAGATGTCATGCTTCCTTGTCTTGTGCAATCAAATAGGTCATTTGATCTTTTAGGCTTTACATTTAATTCCAATATATGAATTGATATTACATATGCAACTTTTTATCATGATTTATTTTTGAAAAGGGTTTTATTTACTTGCTTTTAACGACTTTGCCACTTTGCACCATTAGTCCGTATTTAAGTGACAACAAACTGTTAAACTAAATTTGCCCTAGGTCTCATGCTAGGTTATGTTGTTACTCTGCGTTCGTCGTGTGTCTGAATTCTTCTAACATTTCAAAACTAATACTAATATAAAATAGAAGATGCGATAGAATTGCCAATGAGACAACTCTACACAAGAGCCCAAATAACACAGAAATTAAAAACTATAGGTCACCGCACGGCCTTCAACAATCACATTTTTTACAATTTACATTGTCCATAATTTCCAGAAAGCTTACTTAATTTAAGTTGAAATAATATATACATGTATATATAATTATATCAACGATCCAGCACATCCACTTTTAGGAATTTTGGTCCTCAATGCTCTTCAACTTCGTACTTTATTTGACCTTTTTAACTTTTTTGGATTTGAGCGTCTATGATGAGTCTTTTTAGACGAAACGCGCGTCTGACGTATATACTAAATTTAGTCCTGGTATCTATGATGATTTAATTTCCAAAAGAAAGATCCTTGACAATTATCTAGACGTTTAAATATGATGTATATAATCCATCTATGAAACTGTTTTTTTTTTTTAATTGAAATCACTGTTATTCTTATTACATAATTATACAAGAGAAGCATTTCTGTATATATTCATTATCCAACATTTTTACCTAATGGTTTGACCGTTAATGTTAAAGCTTAAGTTTGACATGTCTTTTTCTTCTCTGGAATATGACTTTTCACCAGAGACTGGACATTTCCTAAGTAGACCCATTATATCTTCCGTAAGTGTTTTGTCTTACACGTAGACCAAGATGCCTACAATAGTATGTTCATTCTGGAACAAGGTACATTTATTTTACAAATAAACGCCTCGTTACACGACACACTTTAATCTAATAACAAACTTTTTGCAGTTAAACTAAACTGTGTTTAATTGTATTGGTATATCATGAGAAATAAATTATTTTTTTACCTTCTGAATTAAAGATTGTTGTTAAAATGACATGGGTTGGTTGGACAACCAAGAATTAATATAGAATACAGATTTGTAAATAAGGGTTTCAACTTTGAAATGGTTAATTCAACCCTCATATTAGCCATCCTCTTAATTACTGTGTATGTCGTTGAACTACTTGAACTTCTCATTATTTCAATCACATGTAAGCAATGCGTTTTGCAATCACTGTATTCATTACTGAATGAAAAGAGCTTGAAATGTAGAAAAAACAGCCACTACTAGGTTCATGTTCCTATTGAAATACAGATTTCTCGTCAACTATTGACTTACCACGGTCTTTTTATCCCAGTCAATTATGGCCGTAACCGTGTTTGTCACAACTTTAGAATGTTTTAGTTTTCATTGCTATTAAACTTTGTATTTGACTTGGCCATCCACTTTTTCGAGAGCAACAGATAAGTTGGATGAAATTGAAATAAGCGTCTGGACAACATATAATAAACATGGTACTTTTGAACAAGTTTTTCAACTACTAGGTCGATGCTTCTGGAAATTTGGTCCCCGACTATTTTACCAATCAAGCATACAACTTTTCTGTGTTGACATGCAACATCAATGATTACGACCATATTTGTAAAAGTCTGTTGTTTGTTATTTAAAATACTGAAGTTTTCCTACCCTCAGGCATAGATGGTCGTAACCATATTTGATACAACTTTTCGGAATTATTTGTTTTACAATTTGCAACTATGTATTTGATATGGTCTTCATGTAACTATGTATTTTATATGGTCTTCATATGGCTTTCATTCGAGCGCCACTGATGATTTTTTTATTTAAAAAAAAAACGCATTTCAGATGAAACAAATAATATGCCTGGTAATTTTGTTCTGTTTTTACAACCACTAGATCTATAATACTGATGGTAGACGTTTCGTCTTCGAGGATATTACCAGCCCAGCAGTACACCCTCTGTGTTGACATGAAATATTGATGATACGGTCATGTTTAAAAATTATCTATATTTACATTTCAAATTATTTAAAATACAAGGTTTATTTTACCTCCATAGAAGGCTTTGACTGTATTTGGAACAACTTTTCGGATTTTGGGGGGTTTCAATGCTTCTCAACTTTGCGTTTGATTTGGCCCTTGTGTTTGATGTGGGCTTTCCTAAAGAGTCGTATATGTATGGCGTTAAGATAAGTATTTATGTTATAGCTAATAAAATGTATGATGTTAATTTGTTGTTCGAATGAAATGAGTTAGAAGACTGAATGTTAACATCTAAATACCTTTTTGTAAATTGTTTAGTTTTATTGTTGTCTCATTGACACGTACCTACATATTCTTTTTCATATTTCAATGTTGTTTTTAAATACTAACACAAGAGTTCATATATATTTAGCTTCTTTATTACATATTTGTTTGTTGTTATAGAGATTAAGATAATAATACAGTGTTAACTGCTGTACCCCTTTTTGACATTTTTACCTATTGTGTCTATTTGTTTTGTTCACACATCGTTGTCAAAATAATGAAATTTGATGCAACTGTCATACAAGTGAGAGGTTTAGCTAGCTATAAAACCAGGTTTAATCAACCATTTTCTACACAAGAAACTGTATGTACCTAGTCTGGAATACGACAGTTTTAAAATGCAATAATTGAAACAGAGTTTAATATTTGCCGATAAAGTTGTTAATTTTTAACAATTTTTCGTCGAACTAATAATTTTAACCACAGGAATAAATTACCTTGGCTGTATTTGGCAAAACTTTTTTGAAATATTAGCCTTTAATGCTATTAAACTTGAATTAAATTTGCCAATTAAATTTTTGATTCAAGCGTCACTGATGAATGTTTGGTAGACGCCACGCGCGTATGGCGTACAAATTTAAATCTTGGTTTCTAGGATGAATTCTATTGCTATTTAGCAAACATATTTAAGAACATGATGTTTTTTCACTAAGATTGGAGAAATTTGTCTATTAGCAAAGGCGAATAGTAAGCCTTTAACTCTCAGCGGAATATATTTTTTCAGATAATTCGTATAGTTATTACTTTAAAAATGGAAAATGCCTGTTCTGTAATCTTAGATCTGAATGGTGGCAGACAATAGCTTCAAATGAATAGTTGCATATTTCATGTCTCATTGGCTTATACATATGATAATGTTTATACATATATTACCGTTTCTGTTTTATAGAAAATGGCCAGTAATGGTTAGAATGTTAATCAACTTTCCAATGCATAAGTTTTACATCCTTCATATTCCATCACAACCCTAGATTAATACCAGATATGTTCAATAACACGATTTCTGTTTTTGAAGGAATTTGATTGGGTTTTGAATTCTACACAATGTTGTTACGGTCTTTATAGTCCCAAAGGATATATCTAATTTTGTTTTTGTGATTTTTTTATTGTAATTCGTTTTGGTCACTGTTCAAATCCGTATAAGGTTAAAGATAAGTTTGAATAATTTATGTTACAAACTATAGGAAAAAAATAAACAAGATGGAATCAACTTGCTTGATTAATTCAACCCTTTCCTATCTCAGAGGCCATGTTATTGTTTAAACGAAGAAATAGAAACAAGAATGGTTTATAGAATTGTTTACAGGTTGGTAGCTGGCGCCTGTTCTTAAATATCATAAATCTTTTAAGGTGTAAATACTTGCTAAATGTATTGGGATCAAGTCCAAAAGGATAATGTAAACTAGCGGATGTTGTCATATTCAAAGAAGTTTTATGTTCATTGTTGTGACCTAGATCAGACGTTGGTTTGAGATATTTGATTATTTCACATTCTGTCATGCCAAGGTCTTTTATAGCTAATAATACGGTATGGATTTTTATCTTTGATAAAGTTATAACATTTTAGAAATATTTTTTTCTCCTTCTTGACAAGATCTCATTACCTGTCGTCAGATTTGTGCTATACTTTAGGTCATTTTGGTTGATCAGCTTTTCAACAACGTTTGTATGAAGATTTGGATTATGAAATATAATATTAAAATATATATACAATAAAATTTGTCAGTAATTATCATTTCAACAAAATATTTATATTGGACTCAATACCGGTATGAACCATTTCAGTAGCTTTAACAAATTTACGAAGGTCTTTGATAAGTTTTAATCCTTTCAAGTCCAGATTTTATTCGTTTTAGTTGTGTCGTTTAGATGTAGAGAAATCACAATTGAGCAAATTTTTAAACATTGCAATGTTCATACAAAATTCATAATACAAATCATGACTTTGAGTATACTTTTGTTATTTTTCCTTTCATTCGTGGTTTAATGCCTGCATTAACTGGAATTACATTTCTCAAGTGGCTCTGTTTGATCATGTCAATATTGTACAAATGTAATAATTTGAATGCAAAAACTTTTTTTAGGAAGAATACAGAAATCACAGACTGTCGAAAACCATCAAATTTATTACATGTTAGGATCATACTTTAGGAATTTAATAAAACTTGTTTTCCATTGCATTCTTTTTATCAATATTTCCAGAAAGCAGACCAAAATATTCATCGTCCTACAAAATTGTGTGCTCCAACTTTGAATACTAATGGGAAAAATATTATAAAAAAAACTGAGTTAGAATTTTTTATCAGTATTTAAATCATTGTGCCTTGGTTGTTTCGAATGGGGTTGATTTATATGATAACAGTTTGATACACGACCAAAATTAGTTGTTTTGAGTTGAATTTGTATATTGATTGACGGCTCTAATTTACTTGTGACATTGTGAAGATCGTGTATTCCTGTACTTTCTTGGCAACGTATATGTATATAATATATTCAGTTAGACAGAAGTACAACGCCAAATTATTAACCTCCGATTAAAAAGTCGTGATAGATGAAACGAACAGCGAACATATAGAGTACAATATGAAGGATAAAAAACTTAATTCAAATAGTTCTGCGGTGGGTGGGGTAAGTCAAAATTGCTGCAAGTTTTGTTTAATTGACATCGATTTTATATATGTCCTTATTAGTAAATTTTTCCCTAATAAAGCTAAGAGGGGGTAGGGGGTCAGTGAAAAAAAACCTATATGAATTAAGTTTATTATCCTACATTGAACTTTTGATGTCGTCTCTAAAAGAGGGACGAAAGATACCAAAGGGACAGTCAAACTCATAAATCTAAAACAAACTGACAACGCCATGGCTAAAAATGAAAAAGACGAACAGAAAAACAATAGTACACATGACACAACATAGAAAACTAAAGAATAAACAACACGAACCCCACCAAAAACTAGGGGTGATCTCAGGTGCTCCGGAAGGGTAAGCAGATCCTGCTCCACATGTGGCACCCGTCGTGTTGCTTATGTGATTACAAATCCGGTAAATAGTCTAATTCGGTAGGTCACATTCATGAAAGGGAAGGGGATTGTAGCTACGACGTAAGGAACATATCCGATATCATTTGTGAAACGGTTATTCCATAACGGTCAACCAACTCGTGATGGCGTCCGTAAAATTTACGAAGGGATGATTTCAACTTCACCATTTGGAACTCTTGGTTTAATAGCTTCCTTGTGAGCAGTAACCCTCTATCAAGAAAATCATGATAGGAAATGCAAGCACGGGAATATCGTATCAATTGGGAGATATATACCCCGTATGCAGGTGCTGCTGGAATGTTGCTACTTAGAAATGGAAAGTTCACAATTGGAAAGCTAAAATCATCTCTTTTGTCGTAAAGTTTTGTTTTCAACCGACCCTCATTATCAATTTCTAGATGTAAGTCAAGATATGAAGCCGACTTAACTGTATCTGTAGTATCCTTTATCTCCAATTCGATTGGATAGATGCGTTCCACATAGTCATCAAATTTTTAATTGTTTAGTGAAAGAACGTCATCTATATAGCGGAAAGTAGAGTTAAATGATATTGCTAACTTCTTATCTTTCTTCCTAAGAAGTTCCTGCATGAAGTCAGCCTCATAATAATAAAGAAACAAGTCGGCAAGTAGAGGGGCACAGTTTGTTCCCATTGGGATGCCGACAGTCTGTTGAAAAACACATCCTCCGAACGTTACAAATATGTTGTCAATCAAGAAATCAAGCATCTTGATAATATCGGTTTCAGAGAATTTTTGGTTTTCTTTTATCATTGTTAAAAAACAAGTCTACAAAGGGCCCCTGAAGGGCAAGCAGATCATGCTCTACATGTGACACTCTTCGTGTTAACTCTATAATATAAACTGAATCATGTGATTAATCAATAAGCAGAAATGGATTGGAAATTGGCTATAATGTAACCATAAGCCATATTCATGTTAAATCTGTATGTTAATATTTTGTTAATCATGTTTTTTATGACCCCGCTGCCGATGGACTATCAATCCCCAAGGTCGACATTATCTCAGTATTCAGTGCTTCTTGTACTTGTATGATTACCTTTTAAAAGAACTCGTTCATAAAGTTTGAAATGATTAAGAAACTAAGTTTTCAACTCCTTCATGAAAAGTTGACCTCATTAGGGTTTGTTTATTAAATCTCTTTTTTTTCACATAGCTCTTCAACTGCTTCGATTCTGAAAAAAGTTTGTTTCATAACTTGTCCAATATTTGACAATTGATATATACACTTATTGTTGAAGACTCGAATATTGAAATTTTGGGTTCGTTAAATTCCTGTCTGTGTATTCACTTATCTTTTATTAATATCTAGTTGATAAAAACGGATTTCCAATTTGTTATGGTTGATTACTCAAAGTACGATAAAGGGAAACAAAAACAACATTTATAAGTCTTAGACTATCTTGAAGGCCATTGGAGTGTTTGGTAGATTTGTTTTATTGATCTATTGTCTCATCGACTTAACTTATATCATCTTTCATTCATACTTAGCAATTCAAGAAAATACTGCGATCAAATGTGGCATGTTTATTATCACAAGTATCGATGCTTGGTCAAATTCACTTATGATCATATATCCTTTACATGCGCTAGTCACAATTAAATACAAAAAATAACTTTATTGTTCTCTTGCGTAAGATTGTTACTTATATGTTACCATGAATTTCTCTGAGTTGACATACTATGGCTTTAAAAAAATGAATACTCTTTGCGTGTAATGATGAATCACTACTTATTTTCTGTTAAATATACTACTCTTAGATATAAATTTACTGTCCAACCTCGTGCTGAAAATCTCTACAGAATACAATTTAACATTGATTATTATCGTTGTATCATAAATTTTCAAAATTATTTTCCAGAAGGCATGGTATTCTCATTAAATTTATTGAAATGTCTTAATGTTTTATATACTGATGAATAACAATCCAGGATTTGTCAGAAAATCAATTAAGTTGTGACGTTTTACACAACAAACATAGAAATGTTTTAACTAATTGATCACTGTGAAATATTGGTATACTCTAAGGTTGGAACACGTACAAAACAAATGTTTGTAATTATTGAGGTCATATGTTTTCTCCTAGGACAGTACATACGAACACTCACTTATATGTAGATATAATAATTTTTCTAAAAACAACGATAACCCATCGATCGATATTTGCTAAAGTAAGGTTGACAGTTAAATAAAGAGATCTCCTGACAAATGATTTGTTAGAATTCTACAGATAATCACATAGAATGTGTTTCTGGTAGATAGACAGTTAAAAAAAGAATTAACAGAGCCTTTACAGACTCCCTAACGATAAAAGAAACAAAAATAACATCGTATGTTAGCAGTGAATTATGATTCACTGAAACTATTTATGTATACTGCTACCTATATAAATCATGACTGTAAACTCATGACAAATACTAATATAAATGTACGTTTTAAAGCTCGTAACCCAAAAATATAAGCTATCGAAAACATATCTCATTCAGAAAGAGTAGTTACTCTGAAAAACGTATATAAGACATGTTTAGCATCTTTTATAGCATTTTGTGTTCCGTTTGCCATTCGTTGCTAAACAACGCAATTTAATTTCAGGTTAATATTATAAATACTGTAAGTGCATGGTCATCCATATTATATGGGAATTATTCTAATTTAACTAAGACAAACTTTTTTCTCGCAGTAATATCAATATTTACTGAACCGCTAAGTATATACGAGGTCATTGTTTATTATATTTTCAATATGAGAAAATACTAAGTACGTATACAGTGGTAAAATAAAGAGGTTAACTAATTCGCATTTGGATTTTTTTCAACGGTATTCCTATGTAACCGCTTCCGATTATGGTAAATGGCCATTGTTATATCATAGCTCGTTTCTGTGTGTGTAACATTTTTACGTTGTGTTTCCGTTGTGTCGTTTGTTTTCTATATTTGAGTGTGAATTCACATTACTATAAGACGTGTCACGGTACTTTTCTATCCCAAATTCATGTATTTGGTTTTGATGTTATATTGGTTATTCTCATCGGATTTTGTCTTAGTCTGTTGCTATGTGTGTTACATTTGAATGTTGTGTCGTTATTCTTAGTCTGTTGCTATGTGTGTAACATTTGAATGTTGTGTCGTTGTTCTCCTCTTATATTTAATGCGTTTCCCTCAGTTTTAGTTTGTTTCCCCGATTTTGTTTTTGTCCATAGATTTACGATTTTTGAACAGCGATATACTACTGTTGCCTTTATTTATACACGGTTCTTTTGTTCCAA
Source organism: Mytilus galloprovincialis (assembly GCF_965363235.1). Lineage (NCBI taxonomy): Eukaryota > Metazoa > Mollusca > Bivalvia > Mytilida > Mytilidae > Mytilus > Mytilus galloprovincialis. Next base: position 37,934,322 of record NC_134840.1, on the reverse strand, counting down.
TCAAAATCGTAATTGTGGAAATTCAGGATGCTACGGAATTTCACTTAGAATTGTTATCCTCAATTACTGAAACACAATATTTATATTTATATATCATGAAAATGACATTGCGTCTGCGCTGAGATTGGCATAGCAAGCATAGCTATTAGATTTATCGTTCAAAAACAGTTAAAATTTTATATATTCAATTATAACGGAGAACTTGTTTGTTTGGTTACAAATGAAAAGAAAGCATATAATGTATCATTTTATTTCATAAAAAGTTAAGTAAAGGAAGAACATTTGTTTTGAAGCAATTTTGTAGATGAGTACAGAAAAATCAGGTGCAACGTAAATTATCAAGCTTATAAAAAAAATAACTATGATAAGTGTTGTATGTTACCTAACCAAATATAAGCAAACAATACCTTACATAAGAAACAATCTCCACATAATGAACCTACTAGTATGAAATAATGTGGTCCTCTCTCTAATGTTGGTGGTTTTAGGTTTTACGTCAGTCAATATTACATGCACTAATGCCATAAACAATATATTAGGAAACCACCTTCGAACAGCGGTATGAATAGATCACCTAAGCTGTGTTTGGCAAAACTTTTAGGAATTATTGGTATCCAATGCTCTTCAACTTCGTACTTTATTTGGCCTTTTAAACATTTTTTTTATTCGAGCGTCACTGATGGGTCTTTTGTAGCAAAATGCGCGTCTGGCGTAAATATAAAATTTTAATCCTGGTATCTATGATGAGTTTATTTACAACCACTGGGTCGATGCCACAACTGGTGGAGATTTATTTCCCCAAGGGTATCACCAGCCCAGTAGTCAGCACTTCTGTGCTGACTTCAGTTATCATTGATATGTTCATAATAATAAAAGTAACTGTTTAGAAAACTTTGATTTTTTTAAATACTAAGGCTTTCTACCTCAGGAATAGATTACCTTAGCTGTATTCTTAGGAATTTTTGGTATCCAATGCTCTTCAACTTCGTACTTCATTTGGCCTTTTAAACATTTTTGATTCGAGCGTCACTGATGAGTCTTTTGTAGACGAAACGAGCGTCTGGCGTAAATATAAAATTTTAATCCTGGTATCTATGATGAGTTTATATACTACTGTTGTTGCCTTTACATGCACAATTTGCCGTTTACGAACCTATACGTACCAAGTCATGTATATGACAGTTGTTATCCAGTCGTTTGATGTGACTGAGCTGTTGTCATTTTTCAGAGACTTTCCGTTTTAAATTTTCCTCAGAGTTCAGTATTTTTCTGATATAACTTTTTTCTAAGTGGCAACATTCCAGCAGCGCCTGTATATTGAATATATATCCTCTAGTTGATACAATATTTTAGGGCTATTTTCATTTCCTATGTTGAATTTCTTAATTGAGGATTAATGCTCACATGGAAGATATTAAACCAAAAGTTCCATGTCGTAAAGTTGAAATCATCCTTTGAACAATTTTACTGACGCCATCTCAAGTTGGTTGGTCGTTAAAAGGTTTGTTTTGCAGATAACGGTGGATATGTTCCAATTGTCGGAACTACAACCTTATCCTATGTTTACCGAATGTATCCTACCGAATAAGACCTATAAAAGGATTTTGTTCTTATACGAACAACACGACAGATCTCACTAGTGGCGGAGGATATATACTTACCTTTCCGGAGCACAAGCGATCGCCATCGGTTTTGGGTGGGGTTCATGTTGCCCAGTCTTTAGTTTTATATGTATTGTTTTGTATATTATTGTGTGTTTTTTGGTCCTCTTGTCCATGGTGTTGTACCTTTATTTTTGACCAATGAATTTGAATGTCTCTTTGGTATCTATCGCCTCTCTTATACATACTGTATTGTTAATCTCTTCCCGTATTTAAGAATATACACATTATTGGCTTTGAAATGTTTGCTTTGAGTATTACCGCTGATGTTTAATAAAGAAAAAAACATTAGTTGTAAGTCATTACTGTCAAGGAATTAATCTGCAATAATAAAAGCAGAATATTTACACCAAAACAAACATTAAAATTATCAAGGAACAATTAATAGAATACACTGTCACAAATGACACCTTAATGTCCTGAAATTATCTGCTAAGCTCCTATTAATGTGGTATGGGAGTAGAAACAAAAAAATATATTAATTTTTCCATACTTTTGTCAAAATATAGTTTATGGCAGTTGTTGGCCATTCGTTTGGTATGTTTGAGCTTTTGATAAGGGACTTTCTGTTTTGAATTTTCCACGGAGTATTTTGGTTATTTTACTTTGAAAGTTGTGATACGTTCAAAATTATACAGGTCATCGATCTTTTTTCAAGCTACAGATGGTGAAAAAATGAAGCACATTGTAAAGTTTTTTACAGAGAAAATGCGTTGTCATGTTTATAAAAGAAAAATTAAATCATAGAATTTTGAAATATAATAGAAGAGAGCTCTTGTAAAAGAGTGGCGAAAGATACCAGAGGGGTAGTCACACTCTTAGATAGAAAATAAACTGGCAACCCAATCGCTAACAGAAAAAACATCAGAAATAGACCGAGATTGAAAATAGTCCAAAAGTTATATAATAAATTAATTTTACTTCGTGTCCCGGATTGGTTTTTTCTCAATCGATTTATTACCTTTGAACACTGTTGCCTCATGTTAAAATTTATAAATTATTGAAACTTCGGTTCCAAGTCCTTAGATAAACTTGACTACAGATGAATTTGATTTAATTGCAAGGTACCTTTTCACAAAGGTTTATAAGGGTTTCGGTACTTATACATCATTGGCTTTCATATATTCGGCTATAAATGTTTTTAATGAAATTGAAAAAAATATAAATTTTACTTCTTCCCAAAGCTTCAATGGCATTCTGTACTTGATGTTCTGTGATAATACCTAATTCTTCTTGAAAAGCTTTGCATTTTGACTATATTGTCAAAACAAAAATAAAAAGAGATTTGAGCTTTTAAACTTATTAACTTAACGTATCGATTTCATTGCACACGTCACGTGTTTTGCCATAAATGATGGAGGTCAAATGTAATGCATTTCAAGAAAAAATAATTTACGGAGCATAAAATTAAACATTTCATAAACGGAAGAACTTAAACAGTCTAAGTCAAACAATTCGCAAAAACACGTTATAAATTTCATGCGTCATAACAAATCAATTATATTAACCTTCATCAACAATATGTGTGTCACAAATAACCACGTTTAAGTTTCAATCGACGCAGTCCCTATCAAGTCCTCTTTCTTTCTATGATGCCCGAATGAGATGTCACAGTTTTTTTGCTGCTTTTATGTATAATGACAATAAATGTATTATGACTTAACCGAAATCTCGATTTGTTTGTGATCAATCGGTTCATAACATCCGGTTCGTTTCTTAATTAAAAAGCTGATATGCGTGTATTTGCAGTGACGCCTTTATTTTCTTTTTTCAATATGACGCGATTCTGTACTTATACATTTCGTCATTGTGTTATTGTTCTATGGCGAATTGTGTATCCTTGTCTTTCATTTTTGCTAATGTGCTTTGAATATATGCATTTTTGTGTTTCTTTTTAACATAATTGGTTGTTTTTATAGTGATTATAACACGCCGTTGACTGCTGTACCCCTATTTTTGACATATTTATTTCTTATGTCTGTTTGTTTTGTTCACACATCGTTGTCAATATAATGGAATTTTATGCGGCTGTCAGACAAATGAGAGGTTTAGCTAGCTTAAATCCTAGGTTTAATAAAAAAAATTTGTACATGAAGAAAATGATTGTTTCAAGTCAGGGATATAACATTCTTTGGTGTGATTGAGCTTTTGATTTTGCATTTTGAGAACGGACTATCCGTTTTGATTTTTTTTCTTTTACTTTTTATAGAAATCAGAGTAATATTTTTTGTAATTCATCGGATATTTTTTATAAATTCTGTTTTCAACTTCGTTGGTTAACAAAAGAATTTGATCAATAAGGCAAAAAAATCACACATCCTCATATTATACTGATTTTGTTTTCTTAAATTAATAAAATTTGTAGGTTTAAAGATTTGATAAACGATTCAAATTCAATTTCCCAGTTGGAAGGCAAATTTGATATCATTAAACGGACGGAAAACAAACTAAAAAGGGAATTAATTGTCACAGCAATATCTTATTGAAGGAAATGACCAAGGTTAATCTCATATATGTGTCTAGAGCACAGTCATATACTAGTTCAATGTTGTCGACTATGCACTTTCTTTTCTTTCAAATTTTTCCATTTCTCGTTTTTCTTCATTCACAGTATAGATATTTATAAATTAAGCATTGAATTAAAACAGTGCTTTTTAATATCCGAAAAGCTTTTATGGATTCATCTTCATTACGAACGATCATACCATAACATTTGAAAGCGATGGATTCATAAATACGTTGCTAACATTAGGACCAAAGCAACCTGAAATAAATGGCTAAATGGTAAACAATTTTTGAATCAGAAAAAAAACTGAGTTTTCCGGCACCTTGGTTAATCCGACATTTTTATCAGGTCCCCAAGTATGCGGATAACACACGTTACCCTATACCGTATGGAGTATACATTCCTCATACGATGTCAAGACAGTTGTGCTTTACCTAATGTTCTACGTTATTTGTATTCATGCTATTATCATGCTTCTTTCTTTTGCATCATTTTTGACGTGAGTCGACATTAATGCATCCTGTCATCGAGTTTTTGTCCTTGGGAATTCCTGGTGCAGATATGTCCTGGTAGGCGATTCGTACACAAAAAGTTTTAAAAGGTGCATGTCAAAGATTCACGACCTTGTTAAAACGTACCCAACGTTACTATTGTTGACGTAACGTTATTGTAACGCAAACTTGTATGGGCGATCTGAATTATAGAATTGCAAGCAACACAACGTCTTTTTATTGCCTACAAAAGCGAAGTACTAACCCTAGCATCATAGCATCTTACATATTGGTGCCGTGACCGATGGATAAGCTGAAAGCAGTGATAGAAGACCACAGAAGCGCTGTAACCAGACAGATTCACAAAACTGACGAGAAAATCAACGAAGGAGAGATCACCCGACGGGACATTCATAGTGCCATTGAAAACCTTGAACGGAAACATGAACTTTTGCAGAAACTAGACGCTGAAATATTGGATTCCTTGGATGCAGAAAGTGTGGAACAGGAAATTTTGGATGCAGACGAATTTAATCAGCATATAGACATTAATATTCGCCGCTACAAAGAATGTGATTTGGAGTTGAGATCAAGTACACCTCAGGACTCGGTGAGTCAATTAACCTCAAGTATCGTACAAAATACTAGTACAACGCATTCATCTTCAAATAATCTCAATCAGAATACAAATCAGCACATGCAAACATCGGCAAGTGCAAACTCACAAGGAGAATATGAGATCAACAGAGATCCGCCATTAAATGAAACTTATAAGTTCTATCACAAACTTCCAAAACTAGATTTGCCGACTTTTTCGGGAGATTTACTTCTATGGCAAACTTTACTGTCCATACAAACCCATCATTCACAAACGTACAACGTTTCACATACTTGAAGGCCCAGCTTCACGGAGAAGCGGAAAGTTGCATATCGGGATTGTCACTTACACACGCAAACTATGAGCAAGCAATTTCATCACCACAAGAGCGATATGGTCAACAAGGAATCATTATTGATGCACATATGCAAAAACTAGTCGATTTACCAAACCCCACAATGTCATTAAACAGTCTCAGAACATTCTATGACAAAGTTGAAACTAGTATTAGAGGCCTAGAATCGCTAGGACAGTGTCAAACAAATTTTGGAACAGTACTTACACCCATCATCTTTAGAAAACTACCACCGGAATTGAGAACTACATTGACAAGAGAGCATGATACAAGTACATGGACCATAGACTTACTACGGAAGGCTATAGGTAAGGAGCTGCGCGCTCAACAAGCTGGCCACGCTATGAACACAGATAATTTAACCCCTACCGCATCTTTTGTAACAAAGGCTACAATGAAAGGAAATTATAGACAAGTCAATAGAGTACACACAAACTCCAGGAACAACACTGAATCGAATAAACCCAAGCCATGTATATTTTGCAACAAATCCCATTCATCTGTTGATTGCTCAGAGATTAAAGATAATGCCAGTCGTTACGAAATAGTCAAGAAAAAACAACTTTGTTTCAACTGTTTTGGTAAACATAAGATATCAGAATGTAGATCACGATATAAATGTCGTTAATGTGACAAGAGACATCACACTGCTCTATGTAATCAGGAAACTCAAGCACCTGTACCTCCCGCTGATGCCGCCGCCGTCAATACAGTAAATGTTAATGGAGAAGAAAGTAATCCTATGTCAACGTTTTACACGTCAACACCACAAGCACAGGCACATACCGAGATACTTCTTAAGACATCAGTAACACCTGTATGGTTCGAGGATCGGAGCGCGATGTCTAACATTTTACTAGATGAAGGGTCTCAGAAATCATTTATTTCAGAAGATTTAGCAGCACAATTACAACTTAAACCTTGTGGAAATTCTACAATTAGTTTATCAACTTTTGGAAACGCCAATCAGAACGTGAGACACATGGATAAGGCTCAGATTACTTAAGAAACTGAAACTGGTGGATTTATTCCTATGGATGTACTGATAGTACTGCGCATTGCCGCACCCCTCAGTAATGTTACAAATGTCATCGCTTCAAAACTGCCATATCTCAAAGGATTACGATTAGCTAACCCAGTCACAGAGGATAGGAAATTTGAACTTTCTCTTTTAATTGGAGCGGACTACTATTGGAGTATTGTGCAGGATCACGTGATCAGAGGAGATGGGCCAACGGCCGTAAAATCCCGTTTGGGATACTTGTTGTCAGGACCGATGCATACTTTTACAGGAGAACAATCATCAACAGGAATGTTTAATGTACTGATTCAACATCAGCAAGAGGAACGCAGCCTGGAAAAGTTTTGGGATTTAGAATCTATTGGTGTCAAAGCAGACGAATTAGAAACAACCACCATGAAAGACTTCAATGATGAATACGAAACAAAATGCATAACTTACCAAGATAATCGCTATACCGCAAAACTGCCATGGAGAAATGATTTCAATGAGTTACCTACGAACTATAATGTCACTTTACGCAGAACTTGTAATATGATCGATAGACTCAAAAAGGATACCAACATGCTGAAAATGTATGGCGACATAATTAAGGACCAAAAACGCCGAGGGTTCATTGAGCGGGTAACAGAAAATGGAAACCAGTCAAACAGAATTCACTACATTCCTCACCATGCAGTAAAAAAGGACTCATCTACGACTCCTATACGTATAGTCTATGATTGTAGTTGTCACGAATCACCTCACAAGGCTAGTTTAAACGATTGTCTCATGTCAGTTCCGCCGATGTTAAACGATTTGACGGGAATTTTAGCTAGATTCAGATTACACAATCACACAGTGACTACCGACATAGAGAAAGCGTTTTTGAATGTCGAACTGGATAAAGAAGATAGGGACGTCACAAGATTTTTTTGGTTGAGTGATCCATCTGACCCAGACAGTCCACTGATAACTTACCGTTTTAGAGTCGTTCTATTTGGAACTACATGCTCACCTTACATCTCGAATGCCACCCTTATGAAGCACTTCAAACTCAATTCTTGTAAAACAGCCGAGATACTGGAAAACGACCTGTATGTTGACAATGTTTTGTCAAGCTTCTGGGATGAGAAAGACATGCTAAAATTCTACAGAGAATCACGAGATTTATTGGCAAGAGGAGGATTCAATCTGAGATCATGGACGTCAAATAGCACAGAATTACTACTCTTAGCCCAATCTGAAAAATGCATAGAAAGAGATACGAACATCAAAATTCTTGGTCTCCTTGGAATGTGAACAACGATCAAATCTCGTTTCAAAACAACATAAATACAACAACGGAAAGGATAATAGCAAAACGTGAGATCTTAAAACAATCTTCAAACATTTATGATCCGCTAGGTCTGCTTAGCCCCGTCACCGTCAGAACAAAGATGTTAATGCAATTGTTGTGGAAAGAAAAGTTTGCATGGGACTGCCCTTTACCAAAAGAAATCGAATCGACATGGAGTGATTTGACCAAAGATCTACAATTTGCAATGAACATTGAGATTCCTAGATGTTATTTTGAGTGTTCAGGAATAACGGACATTGAAACAGCAGAATTACATATTTTCACAGATTCAAGTCAACTAGCTTATGGAACCTGTGCGTATCTTGTCACAGAAAAGGAGTCTGCATTAGTAATGGCAAAGAATCGAGTTGCCCCATTGAAAAGTGTCACTCTACCTAATCTTGAACCGATGGCTGCCCTTTTAGGGGCTCGACTTGCGAAACATCTTATTCAAAATCTACATATTGGAAACTTACAAATCAACTTCTGGTGTGACAGTCAGATCGTTTTGAAATGGCTTCAATCAACAAAACCACTCAAAAAGTTTGTCGCAAACAGAGTCAAGGAAATTAAGGAGTCAAATGAAAATCAAAATTGGCGTTATTGTCCGACGGATGCAAATCCTGCAGATTTATTAACTAGAGGCATAACAGGAACGAAATTCATAAACAACAGATTATGGTTTCATGGACCCGAGTGGATAACAGACAAAACACAATGGCCAACATGGAGCGGAAACGAAATTGTTGAAAACGAGAATATAATGGAGATTCCCACTAATGAAACCTCAGAAAAACAGCACGTCTTACTCACATCTCAGAAACGTCAAGAATTTGGCATACATAAGATTATGGATATCGAATGTTATAGCAGTTTGAAGACATTAATACGTGTTACAGCCTATGTGATGAGATTTATACAAAACTGTAAGTTAGCACGGAGTGATAGAACATTGTCGGAATTAACCGTTAGTGAAATACAGCATGCTACATTGACATGGATACAAACGGTTCAGAAATCAGAATATCATGAAGTGTTTAATTATTTCATCAAATCTGTGACAGTTAAGCCGTCTATTGTAAGACAATTGAACTTGTACTTTGATGAAGAAAATGCACTTTGTTGCCGCGGGAGAATTCAACATGCACCTTTGGAGGAATCAGCTAAACATCCATACTTGTTACCTCCGTTACATAGACTCACTTCACTCATTATTATGGATGCTCATATCAATCATTTACATGAAGGCGTCAACTCTACCGTAACACACTTGCGACAAGTATACTGGATACCTCGAATTCGTCAACGAGTCAAAGTTATTCTTAGAAAATGCGTTAACTGTCGGAAAGTAACAGGGCATGCTTACCAACAACCTGATCCACCGCTACTGCCCAAAGAGAGGTTACACGAGGATATACCGTTTACTGTTACAGGCGTAGACTTTGCTGGTCTTATGTGTGTGCGAAATACAGATGATACAAAATCAAAGGTATACTTATGTTTGTTTACATGTGCGTCGACGAGAGCTGTTCATTTAGAAATTGTGAATAACTTATCAGAACCTACATTTATGTTAGCCTTCAGAAGATTCGTAAGCAGGCGATCCTTACCGAAGTTACTAATATCTGACAATGCACTAACTTTTGAAGCTGCCAGTCGAGAAATCAAACATCTTACAAACTCAAATTCAGTGCGCGAAAGTCTAAGCTCTACAGGAACAAAGTGGAAATTTATTACAAAGAAAGCTCCGTGGTTTGGTGGTTTCTATGAACGGTTGATTGGGTTAACGAAAATGTGTTTAAAGAAAGTATTAGGAAGTAACTGTGTCGATTTAGAGACTTTACAAACTGTGTTAACAGAGATCGAAGAAACTCTCAATGATAGACCTCTAACGTATGTTTCATCCGATCTTACGGATCCAGAACCACTGACACCATCACATCTTTTGTATGGTCGAAAAATTACGCGACGGAACCACCAACCGCCCAATCACGAAATTATACCCAATCAAAGTGAACTGTATTGAATCTGAACCGGAGGATGTTACACGACCCAAGATGTTCCGTCAGGCGAAGTTAGATGCCGTACAAAAGATTCACAAGTGGACAAAATAACTTTTCAAATTATGATCAAAATAGACTGTTCAAATTCAAAGTGATTAATTAAGAGATTCAAATTCAAATTGATTTAGTGAATGGACTTTGAAGTGATTCAGTGATTAATTCTTTCTTTTATGATACATAGACTTTAAAGTTAAGTGATGAATTATGATTTATGTCTTCAATTTAGTCAAATTTTCATTTCATTTCTATTTATATTTCACTTTCGGCGCCCGGAGTGGTGTCAAAGATTCACGACCTTGTTAAAACGTACCCAACGTTACTATTGTTGACGTAACGTTATTGTAACGCAAACTTGTATGGGCGATCTGAATTATAGAATTGAAAGCAACACAACGTCTTTTTATTGCCTACAAAATCGAAGTACTAACCCTAGCATCATAGCATCTTACATAGTGCAGTTTCATTTTTTATACCGTTGTATTTATATTAACTTACTAGTAATGTTTACTTTATCGAGAAAGTATATAATTTATTCGCTATCTACTATCAACAACAATTGTAAAACTTTTTACAGCATTTTCAACGTCGTATTAATTACCTATTACACCTTTTTAGTTGGTGTCTTTGTTAGATTAATTTTTATGTGTGTTTAAATTTGCAAGACAGTTTTGCCGTAGACCTGTGGTTGTCACATAACTCTATTATGTCTGTCTCGAATTACTCCCCCAATTTTTTTAGTATAAAGAAACAATGAACAACTGTCACAAAAGTAGGAGGTTAAGCTAGGTATAAAAAACATGTTCAATACATCATTTCTTCTGTAAATTCCTGTACTTAACAGTTGTTTTCACTTGTTCCGTTAACACATATCATTTGATTTTGTCAGTTTAGATGGGCTCTCTCTTTTTTATTTGCCTTGGAGTTTCGTATCTTTTTTTTATTACCACGTGAAAGCAATGGGTGAATAAATAAGGTAGAAGGTTAGGAGCAATATAACATAAAAAAAAAACACAAAAAAAAAAACGCATTTCATTACTTGTACACTAGTAAGAACCAACACACAAATTAAATAAGACATTTTTAAAGACACACAACACTCCACAAAAACACTTAGAGAAAACAAAGATCCATATAAAACTCATATGTGGCACTCAGATCGACCAGTTAGAAGGTAAAATAAAATATAAAGTTTAGAAGCATTAACATCCGTAATAATAATAGCACAACCCAGCGGTTGTAAAAACTCATCAAAGAATCGATAGTTTGTTTTGACTGTTGTGAACTGGGGGTTTAGTTTAATGACAAAAGGCTTAAAGACTACATCAAAACCAGTTTTACACTGATATTCTTCGTTAGTAATTATCGTAGATGTAATCTGAAGTGTCAAAGACGAATAGATACGTTATGAGTCATATTGAATCAAGAAAGACTTTTAAAAATTAATTATGCTAAAGTCAAAAGTCATCATCAAGGTCAGAATTTTGAAATAAAGGTACTAATTCTTTGCAATTAAAAAAAAAAACGACTGTCTGATGTATAATTAACATAAGTTTAAAAATACAATTGATTTCCCCAGTTTGAATAATGTGTTATGTACTCTCTACCCTATTGATTTGAAATCAGACAAGTTGTTTTATAAATTGAAGTAATTGTTACTGATTTCTCTAAATACAATTTCGTTTTCTCTCAGCGATTGAGAAAGTTTATAGCCAATATTGTTATTTACTATATAAAACAGAAGACAACTTTCCTTGAATGCTCGTCAACTTCCTATGAAACACTTCAAAAATGGTTTTCAAATGATTTTAAAATAGAAAACGTGTCTCCAAGCTCTTTACTGTAAGCTTAGGAAGCTAAAAAAAGCTATTAAATGTGAATGCTTGAGTTAACAATTTATTATAAGAAATTGGTTTCTACAATAAATATAAATGATTTTTTCTCGTATTTGATTACAAGTGACTTTGTTTACTCCAAGGAGTTTTATGGCTATAATCTTACACTTGATTGGACTTAAGGCCGTGTTTATTATATCGATTGCAATATTTTATGTGGTCATTGGTGATTTCGGTGGAAACATTGGCAACTTAATTAAGTAATTTCACGATATCAAGAGACAGTTGCTGGCGGAAGTTCAGTAAAATATGGTTATCCGAGGTTGTCATGATCGCTTCAAGAAAGTTGAGGAGATATATGATGAAACCTTACTGTTTCTAATTTGATTGATTGGTATATTCTGTCTTAGTTCGCGTGTCTGTAGACAGTTTTTGACAGACATAGAAAAAACTAGATTTCCATTTGTATTTGAGCTTATTATTGTTTTTTTTTATAGTATATAGATATAAATAAAAAAAATAAACTCAAATAAAGATATGAGTAATAACCAGTTTGATGTTGCATCTTAAACGATTCTGTGGTTAAACATGCACATGGTTCAACATACACATGAATATAAAGTCAAAAGTGATCTAACCAAATGCTTTTACACACTTAAATATAATCTAACTAAATAGATATGATTATTTCAAACAAAATCATCATAAAAAATGACAAGTTTTAATTCTGAAAACGAAATGATATTAGTTGGTAGAGCTCTTGATTTACGAAACCGATATGCTGATTCGCCTCTTAACTTTTAAAGACAATGTATTTATAGGAAAATGCAGTAGTCTAGACAATGTTTTGATTGATAAGTTAATAGCATGACAGATTAAACCATGAGTAATATAACATGTTATGTTTGTACAGTTTAGTTGTGTCATTTGACCAAGACTCTGTGGTGGTGCTATTTCAAATAAAATATTATTATGCAAGACAAAATAAGAAGCACCAACAAACCAATTAGCTGAAGTAGAAAAATGCTGATTTTAAGAATTAATATCAAAATGTGGTTATCAAGGGTAAGATAGGATGTATTTTGTAGTTTTTTAGAAATAGTTTCGGATGGCCATTGGTAAAAGAGATTTATTAAGTATATCAAATCAACGCTTGATTGCCAAACAATATGGTTTATAGGGTCTCATTCGAAACGAAATAATTTCGATTTATGTTTCACTGTTTACTTCAAATATTGAAAATTTTGAATAAATAATTCAAGTAAAACTGAGGTATCATAATATGTATTTGTTTTATGACGATTAGGAATTTGAGGGGCAGCATTTTCATAAATGTCAAAATCAGTAAACAAATTGACCATCACTTTGATTATGTAATAAAGGAGAATAGTAAACATGGACTGCACATTATCTTCCCTTTGTTGAACTTACTAATAATCATCTGGAAGAAAAAGTAAACAATTGAAAGCGAAATTTGACAGTCTAACGGACAATTTGATTTACACAAATACTTAGTTGACGGGATTTTTATATGTCGATTGGATAACCTTATTTAGATTAGCTCATCTGACAACAGAGTAAATTTTTCCAAATGACAAAGTTTATTTAATCGATTTTATTATTTGTTCGTTTCCAGAGAGAAACAGTTATGACTGAATTTTGTTTTAGAAAATAGGATGCAATGTTTACTAAAGTTAACAAGCAATAATTTACGAAAATATTAAAAAAATAAGTTTTTTGTCTATGTTCTGCAAGAAAGACTTTACGATAGTGTTTTCTTGCAATTTAATAAAATATGGGTTTGATCTTCTTTATTTTTGAAATTTTAGGAAATGAAACTAGGCATCCGAGCCATGTTCTTCATATTTTATCTTTTTCACCTATGCATGCCTTCTATATTTAGTATATCTAATTAGACAGATAACTTTCATTAAAAGAAACTCTTTAAAAAGATACCTGGCTTGTACAGCAGACGCAGTTTTCGTCTATAAAGGACTTGTCAGTAACGCTATAGAAAAGAAATACTATTTCATTAATTGGCTCGTCAAGCTTTATCTAGGCCCAATTTTATTTAGAAAAAGCTCATAAAGATACACATCTAACTATGTTATATGCGGAATCAACCAAAACATAAACAAAACATATAAAAAAAAAAACAGAATACCGAGAACACTTATATACGTACAGCGACACTTGAAACACTCGGTTTCGTCAATACAAATCCCCTTTAACCCAAAGTTATATCGAAAGCTACATACTGCGCTGCTTGGGACACATACCGTATTGCCCAATGTCAGTGTGTGTTTTAATTGGTGCAATTACGTGATACACTGTCGAAGAAATGTTTAACCAATCTATTTCTAGTTAAATTTTATCGGATTTTCAAATAATTTCTATCATAATTCACAATTAATTGTAATGTCTAATAAGGTCTGTCTTTGAACTTTTCAAAAACATCTGTATGTAGTAGATAGTAAAATGAAAATGTACGAAAAGAGTAATACGATTTGTGTCGGTATATTTCATATTGCGTTATGGTATAATACCACAATTGATTTTCCCCTATTAGTCTTTATTAAAATTGCACTTTTCAAAAAAATGTGCAAAATAAATCTTTGTTTCAAATAAAGAAATATTTAACAAGAGTAAAGTTTTATCCTGTCAAGTACTATAGCAAAAATTTCACATTACGTTTCATTGCATATAAGAAGATAACCATCACTGGAAATTAACCAATAAAATTACTCCACTTATTTAATCTGTGTACAAGTTATAGTGACCATGTAACCTCAAGTTTACACAATATTCTATAGCAACACCAAATGAAAAATAATGGTGCTTTAAAATACCCAACACATATGTTTATGACACAGAAATGCTTTACTGCAATAAAATGTAGGATTAATTGCCTACGACTGTCAAATTCAAGGGAATATTTTTTTCTACCTATTTTCGTATACAACCGGATGTGACATACCATGATTTGGTGGTATTGCACCTTATCATTAAGTCTTCTTAAAAACATTGTTATGCACCCTTGTTTGATACAGAAATTGTAAATGTATATTAAAAATAGAAAATATGGCATTAATGTCTTTAACAAGTGATTTCTAATCCTGTATCGAAACATAAAATCATACAGTGGCTTTATTTTGGGACACTATTCAAAAGTGTTTTGAATACATACTAAAACGTGATAAAGTGAAACATTTACAGTTTGGTATTCAGTTATTGAACAACTGCGGCTTAATCATGCATGAATACAGATTCACAAGAAAAAAGATGGTTAAATCAGTCAGAAATTTGAATTCTATTATGTCTTCGGGAAACAAAATCTTGTAAACACGCAAGGGCTTGTCACAACTTTATACATTTGAAACGTAATTATTCTGTAAAATTAACTGGTAACAGGCAAATCAAGATTGTTGCTAATTTTAAAGCAAAACAAATTAAAATATGGTCCTCGGTGAATTGGAAGTAATTAGATTTAATGGTAAATGAGAACAAACAGGTTTTAATAATCACTTTTAGCCAATTGTATTTGAAACACATAAGAGAAGTTTTTTGTTGATGGTTTCATGAAAACACATTCATTCTGTTCAAAAGCCTGAAAATATTAATAAATATTTCCGTTTTGGAAATGCAATGTGCATAAAAACTTGTTGCAGTATGGAGTGTTCAATAAAAATATTAGAAATGTTCCATTTAACCAAACATGTCTTTTATTGATATACCAGAATAAAAATATGTAAGAAGTACTCATTTGAAGAACATGTTGTACAACTAGTTTAATTAGTTTAAAAAAAAAATCCCAAAAGTACTGAACTCCAAGGAAATGTTAAAACGGAAAGTCCCTAATCAAATGGCAATATCGAATGATAAAATACATTAAACGAATGGGCAATAAATGTCGGCTTGGTACATGCATTTTCAAATGTAGAAAATGGTGGATTGAACCTGGTTTCATAGCGCTAAACCTCTCACTTGCACGACAGCGCATCAAATTACATTATATTGACAAAGATGAATAAAATGTCTGATATTTCTTCTTTCGCTCTGTTACTTTGATTCTTTCCTTTTTTCTTTAGGGCAATCACTTCCATTATTTTTAATAATTGTTTTTGAAACAAGAAGAAGAAGAATGCGTATTGATTGTTTTCATCCATAATATTAGAAATTGATATACTATTCTTGATGTCAATCTGAAACAATACTATAGTATATATTTCAAGTGACTTATATGTCCATTGGGCTGGGTGTAATTTAATTGAAATATTTCAATATTGTACATATTTTATTATACGCAATGTCACTAAAATAAACAAACTTGTATTGTATTGTATTGAATTTGAGGACGCAAGTATCACTTTGATGTCCCCCAGTAATTGGACGGATTTTAAAATTTGGTTAAGTAAATAAAGATTTAAAACAAGTATTTCATTTTATTTAATAATATTAGTTCCTTTAGATGGATTCTATTTTCATATGTTTGTCAAACAGAGAACAGCAGTTTGTTTTACGTTCTCTTTTTAGTTTCATCCTTTAAAGCTTGACGAAAATTATATGCTGTTCGTTACGCATGATCGGCTTTTTTCCCAGACACATCTGAGCTGGAATAATATATAAATTATCCTCAACCGGACAAGCCTCTCAAGTGAGAATAATTCTGTTAATTTTTCCAGTATTGATTTTTGCTACTTTTCTCTAAAACCATAATTAGTATGAACCTTGATGAAAACAGAAGAGCCATATCTTTTTCAAGGGAAATGTTTTATACAATTGACTTAACAAAGCGTAGGCTTTGTTTCGAAATAGTTTTATAGTGCGTGAAAAATAAGCATTAACTTGACATCAGAAGGATTAAATTTATTTTTGAGCAAACGTAATCCTCATCAATGGATACACATCTCTATCATTCTTGACACATGTAGCAGATATTTGTTATTGACTGTAGATTATTTCATGTTGTTTTTCAGTTTAGCAACCATGGAAAATTCAACTGTAGACAGCTATCAAACGAAATTTTCGGAACACATTAGAACATCTACTATAATGTCCATGGAAACAACAATTAGACCACTGGAAAGTACTATAATTTATGTATTAAACAATATTACAAACGACAGTACAATGCCTAATATAACTATTCTAGAGTCAACACCAATATGTACGGAGCCAGGTAAGAACATTTTCTTTTTATTTGTAAATATAAAGTGTTATGTAAATTATAATGCGTTGTATGAGTTTAGAATACAAACGCTTAAAGTATTATTCAGTTCTCTCGTTAAATGAATGTTTATGCAACCGACCAAATAGTAAAAAACATTCCCGAAAAATCTCAGAAGGATCAAACACTGAATGTTAAATCTTGTAAAGGGAGCTTTCTTATGAAGGTTGATCACAAAAGACATGCTGTATATTTTGTAAGTTAAAAATATTGTGTACTTATTACGAAAATTCATTTGCTTTTCCATTGATTCTACGCATTTCTATAAAATGTGTGTACTGATTATTGACTGTTTGGCATCATCTGAAGTTCTAATCCCGATAAAGAAATCATTTAAATCAGCAAGTGCTAAAGTGAAGTAAGGGGGATTGTCACTTTCCCGTTGCACACCTAGTGACGATTCCCCATGATGATTTGTAAAACGATAATCAGAACAAAACCTTAACTCATCCCATTCTGTCCCAATCAATTCCGCTGCGAGTCTCATCATTTCAATGTCTTGACTTCCTGAATACACCCTTGTAAATTTTCCATTCATATATATTATCATGCTGTTGACTACAGAGATAAGAAAACTTTCTCCATTCACCTCTCTTCAAAATCGTTAAGTTATTGGATCATGTAATTTATTGAAAGTTAATTCATTAACTGAAAACATAACTTTTAAATCATAATTTAGATCGTGTGAAGAATAATTTAAAAAAAGACAGCTCTATGAATATTAATGCAGCATTCATTTCGAATCGACTTTAATACTCATCTAGCCGACATGTTCTTCAATTCGTTTTATACCTTATACATGAGTTTTTAAAATAGTTTACGTATTTGGCACAACTTTTTGGAATTTTGAATCCTAAATGCTTTTCAACTTTGTACTTCTTTGGCTTTATAAATATTATGATATCAGCGTCACTGGTGAGTCTTATGTAGACGAAACGCGCGTCTAGCGTACTTAATTATAATCCTGGTACCTTTGATAACTATTTACTCTTTAGAGTCATGTCCCGCTTAACATATTTTATCCTTCCACATTCGATGGAAAAAGTAAGAAGATTTCAAGAGAAAACCTAAATTTCACAATAAAATAAGAACGCCATGACAATAAGAGAAAAATAAGAGAACGAAACATAAACATTTTTCAACATATCACTACACAGAGAAGTACAAACGTCATCAAAAACCGTGACGAACTGTTGTGCTCCATCAAGGTTAACCAATCCTTCTACACTATTTACATTCGTTGCTCATATGAAAATTCGATAAATAAAAGATACGGTTTAATATCATAGCAGACAGTTAGATGTACATCGTATAACCCACAGAAATGTCCGAATTCATAAACTGTACAGGTAAATTATCGAACACTTAAATGAAAGAAAATCAAGTTCGATATAGTAGAAAGTTTTTGAAAAATCAACAGGTTTGACAAGACAATCATTTTGACTAACACGTTGATATCAACAATGAAGGTTGCTCTAAATTCAAATCAAATACTTCAACGAAAGAGGTGGCTTAAATGTTCCCTTGGATAATTTTTTCTGTCGGTTTTGTTGAACTCTTCCCCTGGAAATTTGTGTAATTATTTCAAACAACCAGTCATTTATTGTAAGAGTAATATTGTTTCTAATAGTTTATTATCGTACCCATGTCTAATAGCTAGAAAAAAATATCAACCATTCCATCGGAGCACATGTAAGCTCACAAAGTACACATTGTAAAGAACTAAAAATAGAACAAGAAAATTACTGGTATGTTGTCTGAATTCAATGTTTTAAAACCGATTAAAATGTTGTTGACCTAAAATGGTCTTAATGTTCTACCTTTATTGTTTGGATGCAAAATATTAAAATAAAAATAATATCGCATTGATAAATGTGTCAGTTTATAGCAATGACTATTAATCTAAGTTGATGCTTCCATGAACTGTAAGTAGATTAGCTTTGAATCCTATCGCATTAATGCTGCCTTCTCTAGAGTTAATTTGTAAATGGCTTATTCATAACGGCTGATTCAGCTGATGCTGTAATAATACAAATCATCTCGTGCACAACATGGCTTTATTTAAGCTAAAACGGGACATGTGATGTAAAAATCGGATAACAGTTACAACCTTATAGTATTGTCATTAATATGGCATTATATGTTTTTATATTTTGTATATTTAATAGTGAATAAACGCTTTTGAGAGAGAGAGAAGCAATTTGCTGTTCGACCAAATGTTTGTAAATCAAAAGTATATTATCCCTGTTTCTAAAATTAAAATCATCTCCAATTAAAACAACTGAAATCAATGGAAAAAAACAAATCCAACAGAATACCTTTACTGATGCACTCGGAACAGATATTGTAACATAAAATAACCATAGGTCTGCCGTTCATTTATCGTCTACTGTATAAATTTTATACTAAGTAACTGAACAATATATTGTGGAAACTTCTTTACAGCATTTCATGAGTTTCCACCAGATGCCTTTACCAACACACAGAGAGAACATGGCGCCTTAATTGTACATGTGATGGTTGTAATCTATATGTTCGCTGCCTTAGCTGTCGTCTGCGATGACTATTTTGTAACTTCATTGGACAAGATTTGTCAAGTAAGTGTCTTTATTTTTTTTTCAAGAATTAACACAGATCTTACAAACGAGAATTGTCCTGTAGAATAAGAACATATGTTATACTATTGTCTCAGTAAAAGGGAGAAGGTTTGGTACCATAAAAAAGTTTAATCCCGCTGCAAATGTTTGCACCTGTCCTAAGTCAGGAATCTGATGTACAGTAGTTGTTGTTTTTTATATAGTTTATACATGTTTCTCGTTTCTCGTTTTTTATATAGATTATACCGTTGGTTTTCCCGTTTGGATGGTTTTACACTTGTAATTTTGGGGCCCTTTATAGCTTGTTGTTCGGTCTGAGCCAAGACTTCATGTTGAAGGTTGTACCTTGACCTATAACGGTTTACTTTTATAAATTGTTATTTTGATGGAGGGTTGTCTCATTGGCACTAATGCCACATATTCCTATACCTATATTCCATATTTAGGTATGACAATTCTTGGAGTAATGCTTGTAAAGCAATTCTATTCATTTATCATATTTTTAAAACTCAGTTAGTGGAATCCAGGACTAAACCTTCCTCTGTTATTAATTTAGAACAGATGCTTTTTTTATCTGAATGTTCGATAACCAATATATTAAAAAAAAATCAGAATAAGAAATAAGCCTAAACAAAAAATTGTGAAAAAAATAACTGTATATCAATAAACCTTTGTGTGACTTGTTTCTGCAGCAGTATGACTACAATTACTTCAAAACTACAAAAACGTTTAGACTTTGAATTGTGAGCAACACATTTACATGACAACCATTTAATGAAAACTTTGCATCTTAAATATCTTTGGGAATCAAACCCAAAATCAACCTGTACAATAACATTAAGCCTAAAACTTAACCCTTGCCTGGATGAAACCACAACCTAACCATGAATAACTCTAATCTAGAAAATTACAAGGATCTGTTAAGGGCCAATTAAATGTTTTGAAATACCAGGACCACACATTGTTTCAATCATAAATGGTCATCTGCATTTTTGTAAATTGTATGATATCCCCAAAAACTGTCTGTGCCCGAGATACAAGTTTCAACCTATTCTGGTCTTAATTCTGAAATGATATCTCGAAGAAAAACGTGCATTTTTTGTGTTATCATCTTGTCATTGGATTGACTTTATATTTCAATATATCTGTATATTTACAGTTGAGCAAGCTTATAGCATGTTACTTTGATACTTCAAAATACATTCATTGCATTAATCTATAAGTCCATTTAAGTTGTCTTATAAAGATATCTCAAACGCACACTGTTCATTACAATGATTGTCATGTAAATGTGTTGCACGCAATTTTTATCGTGCTAAAATTCAAATTACTTTATTACGAAAACTATTAAGTGAATATAAACATATTATTTCAGTTCATATTCTGTTGATTGTACACGCTGTTCAAGATGATGTTATGTTAACGTGAAAACATAATGGCGATGAAGTAATGAAGTTTCAAAATCTATGAATTTGTATTTTTTTAGTGTTTTAGATCACAAAATTGTCAGTTGTCAGTCAGCCTGGCACTCACAAATATCCATGCAAAATTTTCATTTATTCAAAGGACCCAGAATAAAAATAATACATAATATGAAATACTCATTTGACATATATAAGTGACAGATACACCATTGAATTAATCAGTGACATGATATTTATAAAGAACAAAAAAACAATCAAGGCAACAGTGGTATACTGGTGCTCAAAAGACATAAATCGAAAGTACGACAAAAACAGACATGTTGTAGGCGAATCAAACACTGTGAAAAAAATTACAATGACCCCGAAATGACAGAAAGATGAAACAAAGGACTTAGAATATACTGAGCCAAAAAAGTTTAGCAACAAAAATGTGAAATTTTATTTTATAACAAAATCATAACAACATATAATTTTAAGAATAACAAAGTGAAATTATGACATGCTAGAAGCAATATGAATGTTTATCACTCACATCCATGAGGATTTTTCTTGGTATGTAGCGCGGGAGGGTCAAAATGCGGAAATGAGTATAGTGTTCAAAATCAATTTCTCAGCCATACCCTAAGTGTACCAATGAAGGATTCGAAGGCACACCAGCAGCTATCCTTAGTCAATGCAATACTTTTGTGGCCATAAAAAAAACTTGTCACGTGTTGACGTAAAGCGAAGGTAGCGTTCCTCCCTTGACAATATTTTTTTTTGGTTTGCGAGATACCGACCTATCCTGTGCAGTTGCAATTTGTCGATATCTGTTTGTTAGTCTCTAAACTGTTGCCTTATGCAAATTAAATCGAGCCACGATGTCAGCAACACTCATTCCGGCATCAACCATTCCAAGAGCTTTCTGACGGTCATTTTCGGGGAGGCCTGGTTGACACCCCATGCAATTTTTTCAAAGGTGTATGTGTTTTTCTTACCAATGGGGTGTTTCTGAACGTTAGTGAAAAAGAAATTTTCAATTTTGTTTTAAAAGTACAGGTACAGAATGTAAAACATCAATTACACGTGCAAAGCTGAAATGGCGCGAAATCAATCACCAGGAAAGAAGTACGACTGTTTTAAATTACAGGTAAAACTAAGGATTATATCAATGATGTTAAAATATTTTTTTCCCTGAAAGAACAAAAAAAATTTAAAAACAAAACTGTTGCTAAACTGTTTTGGCTCAGTATATAATACAGACGATTCCACAGGTTGAATAAATCAAACTCCACTTCTATAATTATGTTTTAGTCTTCGACATGTTTGATAATTTTAATCAGTAAAGTTACTGTTCCAATCTTTCTTTTCCTAGCCGCTATTAAGATGAATATTTTATATTTTATCTTGATTTAGCCATTTAACGATTTCCTTTCATTAGAAATGTAAGACGTGAATTTTATCAACCCTTTTGAATTTTATGTAATCCTTTCTTTTAACAGAAAATAGATCTTTATTGCTAGCTATAGACTATTTTATAGTTCTAAATAAACAGTCTAGACCTATAGGAATTAAATGACACGTTAAGTATAAATAATTACTTTTTACTGTGGCAACATCATTATAAACTATCAATGACGCGTTTTAGAAATTCATCTATACATTTATTCCTATTTATACTTGAAATATTGCACATAAAAAAATAAATCGTGTAGGTTCTATGTCTTTTAAAAATCACACCAGTATCATCCCGAGAAATCTGCTCGAAAGTGTGATTATATTAAATAAACTATTGATTCTTCTGGAGCTCCTGAGTTTGTCTCCAGTATTTAGTGTGGTTAGTTTTGCTCCTTCCTACTTTTCTATGTTTTGTATATAGACTGTTGTTAATAGGATCATCTATTTCATTTGTACATGGCGTCGTTATTATTACTTCAACATATGCTTTTTATTGCTAGAAGGTATATTCTCCCTAGCAATGGTTCTTTCGAGCGGATATTTTGCTGCCGTTTTCAGAACAACTTGCAAACCAGATGAGCTATATGATCGAAAGAGACATAAAAGGAATAGCAAAATCAATTAATGTCATATGGTCTATAGAATACCAAATCGGTATAATAAAAGTTATGTTATACTTATTTACAATTTATAGGAAATTGTTAATACGATTGGCATTTAATTCATGCAACAAAATAGCAGTCTGTTAGTTAAGCCCAAAAATGTAGAAAAAAGAAGGAGATATAGAATTGTTTTTGAAAACTTAAAGATATGATTGATGTTGTACGTTTTTCTATGTATATTTTGTTGTTCCATTGATAGAGATTAAAATGGGGAAGATTTAGTATTAAAACAAAATTTAACACAGACATGTGTTTATAGGCATAGTGTTAAGTCCTTTTCAGTGGTTGTATCCAGATAGATATTAGTTTTTAGTCCTCGTCGAATAGGGTGTAGATGGTAGATCTCGTGATAATTGTTTTAAACTTAAGACTATTTAGACTCAATACTTTTCTATAATAGCAAGTGACGTGTTTTGTATTTGTTGTGTTGTTGGGCTGATGTCTACAGGCGTGAATCCCGTAGCACTTGTTTTATCACATTAACTTGAAATGATCCTATATATCGTTGTAGAAACTTGGCTTTAGTGAAGATGTCGCTGGGGCAACTTTTATGGCTGCTGGTAGTTCAGCACCAGAACTATTTACCGCTATTATAGGTAAGTAATTTCACAAAATTTTTTGTACAGTTTCGTTCATATAATTTGGTACTAGTAACAGTTTTGTCTTATGGGTAGTCGGTAAATTGAGTTGTTATTTCAAACAGCAAACATTTCTAAATATCTTATTATCTTACTAAACGAAAATGATGGTGTTAGATAATTAGATATACTGGATATTTATGTACGTGGCCGAAAATGAATTGTGCAAGTGGACATCTAGGTTTAAAGACTGTAACAGATCAATTCACCCAAAATATTACCATAAAAGTTAAATGAGAAGCCCACACTTACTCAATTCAATTATATTAATATTGCAATTAACTTCAACTCATTTATTTATCGCATCGTACAATCTGTCGATTATATTTGAGTCAACATTTGACGGATACAGTCTAATACATATTGATAATATATACTTTAAATACCAATGTGAAGTTTTATTTTTTTTAATTATAATTTAACGACAAATTGTTTAAAACTACAAACATTATTGAAAACTAGCTTTTGAATCAGTGAAAACTTATTCATTCTAGATAAAAATTATACACACATTCCCTGATAGTTTCAAAAACCATAGATGCTAGGTGTTCGCACGTTTTGTTTGTAGTGACGTTGAAAAAAAGACACCACTGTTGCTTCTTTTCCTTTCATAAAGGCTTGTATGTTGAAAAAATCATATAGCTATATCTTTGAATAATATGAAAATTGATTTTCTAATCATTTTCAAAGTCAAAATATATATGAGAAAGAGACAATTTAATAATGTTTACAAGAATTATTCATCAATTCAGTATTCAACCGAACATACTAACTTTGTTATCCAATCTTTCAGTCCGAGCTGTCTTATTTTGAACACTATGTACTGTCTTATTTTGAACAATATGTTATGAAAATATATTCAATTAAAAGAGATTGATAAAAGAGAAAGTTTTAAGCTGATTGTTTATTTTTTACAGGTGTTTTTATAACTAAAGGGGATGTAGGCGTAGGGACCATTGTAGGATCAGCCGTGTTCAATATTTTATTTGTCATTGGAATTTGCGGAATACTTGCTGGACAGGTAAATATAGCTATAGCGATGGTATATTGAAAGTTGCTCAAGTTTATTGAGACGGTAAATTAAACATACTTTATTGTTAATTCTAAATGATAAAAAAACTTTTTTAACAACAGCAGACATGATCGCTTTTCAGTTACGTAATAATAAACAAAAAAGCACAAAAGAACGTCAGAAAATTTCGATCAGTATAAAGTACCAAAGATACCAGGGTTATAATTTGAAACTTCAGACGCGTGTCTGCGGGATGCTCAGTGGCATTCCAATCCAAAATAGTTTTCAGGTCAAATCAAATACGATGTAAAAGAGAATTAACAAAAATCGTTCCTGAAAGTTGTACCAAATACTGTAAAAACACACTTTTGTAGCCAGTTTATCTATGTTTTGTTAACTTGAATGTCCCAAAGGAACTTTCATAGAAAAAGAATTACCATCGTTATAAAAAAGTATCTGGTCTTAGGGAGGGACAAATCTTCTTTTGCAAAAAGATCTCTTAATCAAACAAAACATTGTCTGAAACTCGCATTATCAAGATGCTTGATTTCTCCCTCCTTTTGCCGGCTTGTTCCCTTATTCCTATCAGGCTGACTCCATACAGAAACTTCCTAGGAAGAAAGAAAAGTAGTTAGCAGTATCTTTCAATTTACTTTTTGCTATATAGATGATGTTCTCTCACTAAAAAATCCAAGACTGGTGAAAGTCGGTCAAATCAAAACAAAACTTCACGACAAAAGAGATGATTCAGCTCCCAAATTGTGAACCTTCAATTTTTATTTTGCAACATTCCATCAGCGCTTGCTTACGGAGTATTTATCTCCAAGTTGATACGAAATGGCAGGGCTTATAATTCCAATCATGATTTC
This sequence comes from Mytilus galloprovincialis, assembly GCF_965363235.1. Taxonomy (NCBI): domain Eukaryota; kingdom Metazoa; phylum Mollusca; class Bivalvia; order Mytilida; family Mytilidae; genus Mytilus; species Mytilus galloprovincialis. The sequence continues at coordinate 37,908,611 of NC_134840.1, read as the reverse complement.
CTTGATAGAGGATTGCTGCTCAGAAGGAAGCTATTAGACCAAAAGTTCGAAGTGGTTAAGTAGAAAAGATCCCTTTGTTATTAACAAACCCCATAAGTTGATCGTTATGGAATATCTGTTTCACAGATATTGACGGATATGTTTCAATTATCGTAACTATAATCCCGTTCTCTTGTCCACGAATGTAGCTATCGAATTAAACTGATCACCTGGTTTTTACTTACATGATAAACATACAGTATCTGCTTTCCCTTTTGAAACACCTATGATCACCCTCGGTTTTTGATGGAGTTGCTCACTCTATAGTTTGTTATGGAAAGTTTTGGGAACTGCTTGTCTTTTGGTATTTTTCTCTATTTTTGACATGACGTTTTCAGTTTATTTTAGATGTTGTGACTTATGTATTTGAATGTTCCTTTGGTATCTTTTGCCTCTCTTTTCTACTGTCTGAGACATGTTCATAATTCCAAATCTCATTCTATCCAATAGAATCGTTCCCACATCATAAGGCAACCAATGATAAATTATATTTGTAACGTAATCATTTCAAGATCGTATGAAGATGATTGCTTCTCCCCGTGATGCGAAACAACAAGGTCAAATCAAATAGATGTTATATAACGAAGACGGAGATTCTCATCATAAACAGTCTGCTGAGTTTATGTCAAAACCCTGTTTAGAATTCCATTGTCTAAGTGTAAACGACCACTCTGACGAGTATTAGAGAGTAAGAGTAAAAATATTAATGAAAAGTGTAATACAATTCTAGTATATGTCATTAGGGGATACCATATTGAAATCGCACGTGACTGTTTTTGTGCCAAATAACCAAAGCTGATATCGTTATATAATCAATCCTGCAATATTGCAACCTTTCTATTTATTTGCTAATTACAAATCGACGTCTTGTTTAAAACAATATATGGCTAATGGTTAAGAAGAAAATCGTATTACATTCTGACAGTTCTCATGAATCAAATAAAACTCATTAACCAGAGAGTAATTTCTGTCAAAAAGTACATCGCACATTAGTTTCCTTTACAACAATTTTATCATTAAATCCTACATAGTTTACTTAGTCCCTATTATGATCAAACAATGGATTTGAACAGGATTAATACAAAAATGTCACTTCTTGAACCCAAAAAAAGATAATTTTTCCGAAGCACCGGCGTTAATTTGGATTTTTTGGGTTCTCGCTTCTCATTCCATAATTTTGATTTGGTATGATGATATGCATTTGTCTGGTTATTATGAAACACGGGTTGAATTTCTTTTTTTGCCTGAAGTATTCGATTGTTTACCCCATTATCTTTTTCCTTTCTTTTATCAATATGGAACGGTTGTTGATCAACACATGCTAAGCAGTAATCTGATGTTCAGTAGTTGTCGTGTGTTTATGTGGTTCATAAGTGTTTCTCGTTTCTCGTTTTTATATAGATTAGACTGTTGATTTTTCCATTTAAATGGTTTTACACAGTAATTTTAGGAACCCTTTATAGTTTGTTGTTCGGTGTGACCCAAGGCCCCGTGTTGAAGGCCGTACTTTGGCCTATAATAGTTTACTTTTATAAATTGTTACTTGGCTAGAAAGTTGTGTCATTGGCACTCATACCACATCTTCCTATATCTATCTATAACAAATGACAAAACAATTACAGAATAAGATTGAAAGTGTTGAGTGCAGATATAATGCAAAGGAGACTTTTTAGCTAATTTACATTACAATGAAGACTATTTAGCTGTTTAGGCATGATTTCAGAAAGTGTTAGAAATCGTAAACAATGGGCTTAGATTTTGTCTCGCTATAAAACAGTCAAAAATACAGAACGTACAAACTGACCTAAAAACCAGATTACTTTTATTTTCATAATCAAGTTTGTTTTCAATAACTAAAAGCATTGTTTGAGATAAGGTATTTGTGTTTAATTTAGTTGTGAAATGTGTCTTCCGTTATACGAATATAATAGCACAATGGGTTGCTGTTTTGTTTGAGTTTCATTGTAAGTCAACTGATTACCTGAAATTAGAAAGTTAAGCACACACAAATGTTAACCTGGCCAAATGTTTATTAATTTGTTGCTTGTACAGAAACACGAGTGTCAAATATTTAGTTCTGTCTTAATCTATTCATAATTACTCAAGCGTTTGACAAACAATATGGACGGTTCTCAATTGTTTAATGCCGTAATTTGACTTCTATTCTCCTCTTGTGTTTATATGTTTTGCTGGGTTGCTGTTGCATTGACGGCTCCTTTACAAATATATCTCATTGGAAAGTGGCTATGTTCTATTCCATCGTTCATCCGTCAACTTCGATCACATTCCATTTCCTCTAATCTTCTTAATAAATGGTCATAACAACAAGGTAATATTTTCCTTAATGACATAGATGAAGTAGCACTTAGTTGTCACTGTCACTGTAAATAGGAAATCTCCAGTGTAAGAAGGATACCAATAATATTAGTATAAATTATTACGGAAACTTGTAAGAAGTTCGTCAATGCATTATTGGCATTTATCATATATCTGATTTTATTCAGAGATTTGTAAATCTTTCTGAAGGAATCATCGGAGTTTCTCTCGATACTGTTTAAATCAAATATTGAAATCTACTTTCATACGCTGCTTAACTCTTCTCACATATAAATATTACATTTCTTACTATCATAAACTATCATTTAAAAAATATGGTTTATTTTTATAATTACGGTAACGAAAATATTTATAGAAAAATGGGCAGTAAAATAATATATCAACTTATTTAAGTTTCTATATCAAAATTATGTAAACGCCTAATATATAAACTTTTGAAATAGATTTTTTATTGACATTCGTTAAGTGTTATTGGCTCGGTAATATCAAATACCCTATTGTCAATTGTTTAGAAGTTATTTATGTAACATACCCACCCACAGCTATTTTTAATCGTTATGACAACCTAGAACTTGTTCTCATTATGACATTTTGCTAACCTGTAAATTCCCTTTTCAATTACAACTCAAGTCAGGTGAAATGTTTCTCATTACCAGTGACTTAACTCTATATCATAGATCTCACATAATGTCAATCTAGACGTTAACCATTTTGTCAAGTTGCTTTTTGTTTACACTCATTACTAGATGTGACATTGGAATGATGTAGTGGTTGATGCATGCATAGCAATGGATACTTTTTAGGTCAAAGTACGTGGTTTTACGCCGTTTTTACTTTGTTCGTACGGTTGCAATCGTTTGAATAGCATTTTGTACGGCACTTATATTAGTAAACAGCTAGTGTTTCTAATTCCATACACCATGAATTGCAAAATAGCATGACACAAAATCGTTTCTAAAACACTATGCAATAATAAATGTAACTATTTTATTCTTTGTTTAAAAGGATAAACGTCAAATCTGTAATTACTCTGGCATAGCGTTTCAAATAAAATGCGAAGAACTTTGGTAAATGCTAGGTTTCTAATTATGATTTCAATTTCCCCATTGTGAACATTATTGACCGATAACGTTAGATTTTGTTAGTTTTATGGACCTCCCCTTTTTGAATATTCATATGAGTACATTTGTTCCCCCTTTTTCACACCCAGCAGGTCTGTATATAGGCTATATATCTCCAGGTTGATGCGATATTCCAGAGTTACATTTCCTATCATGATTTCTATGAAAAAAAACTATTGCAACAAGGGTTTCACGTGACAAATTTGAAGTAAATCCTAAGAAAGTTTTTATGGATGCAATCATGATTTGGTTGACCATTGTATAATAATTGGGTCGCAGACGATATATTTCAATTTTCCATAACCACATATCCGTTTTCTTCCAATTGATTGTACTTACTTACTTAGTCCTTGCTATGCCTTATGGCACATAAGGCAAGGACAATTTTCGATTTGTAACATTACCGAATACAAATTATTACCAGGTTTTAACGGTGTCACATATTATGAAAAATGAACTAACCATTATAGAGCACATGAGATGACACAAGGTTTGATGGTGTTTGCGTTGCTCATTCTGTCTTGTACTAAAAGCATCAATAAACGCAAAATCATTTAAAATATTTGTAGCAATTGAACTCATCAGCATTTTTTGAATATGTGGTAGGTTTTTCATTAATGGACTACCATAATTCCTTTGAAACGCTTCCGCATCGCCTATATAAGGGAATATACGCATTGATAACATAAAGTTATTTTCGATATTGATTCTCTAGTATTACCGATATTTGACTTAGAAACTTTATCATTGATCTTAAGGAAAGTTTCCAGTGAGACAATATCTGACAGACCTATATAATGATGGGATGGTTGAACTATAGCATTTATGCAATTTTGCTTCAATTTCCTGCAGAGTCAAGTTTTGTAAACATTTTGTTGTTAAAGATCTCAGATGCAAAAAATAAAGATTTGAAAAACATCCTTGAAATACTATAGATTTAGTTCTGAATCGACTCTTAATTTAAGTGTTGCGCACAATTGTGTCAATTTTCAATGTTATTTAACTTGTCCACTTTTGATTAAATATCCAAATGGTTTGATTAGAGCGTCACTGATAAGTCGAGTCTGGTGTATATTAAACGCGCGTGTGTCGTTCCAAACTATAGACAAAATTTATCTTAAAATGTCAACCTTAACTCCCGAGAATAGTCGTCACGAATTTAGGAAGCTAATGTTAAGCAACGAACATGTTAATGTAAACAAGTCTACTAGTATAATATATATCAAATACATCCAATGCCCCTTGCAATAGTAAACCGAGTTTGTATTAGCTATCAAGAAAAATGTAGTACAAAAGTCTTGATTTGAGACTGGTTTTTAAATAAAGACAATTGACCTTATTTTGCGATAATATAAAAAAGATATATATGAAATGGATATGACCCTAGGTGTTGCGTAATCAAGTTTGCGTAGATATATATATATATATATTTTTAATAATTCAAGGATTATTGATTTCACTTCACTTTGAACTGGATAAAACACATAGCTTCAAACTACCTTAACAACAAATAAGTCCTTCTTGATATATATTGACGTGGAGTAATCAATTAGACAGTGGTAAATGTTGTTTGCATCCCCGACTTTCAAGACAACTCTAAGCATTTGAATCATACCAATGTTAACACAAGTCAGACGTATATTATATGATTTTATTTCTAAACATTTATACAAGTATGTTCTCTAGAAATGAATTGATGGTTTTGAAAAATAATAAAAAGATATGCCGAAGAAAACAAACACCTGTTATCCCACTTGAATGGAACCAGTGAAGGTGTAACAGATTCTACAAAATTCTTGCCTGTAATATGAGGAATTAGATATAAATATCTCAGGAGAATTCATGTTTGTTTATAACTGGTAACTGATGCTGATAACTCTAAGAACAGACTTGACTGTTCATGGATTATAAATAGAGTCGGGAGTAACGCTGGGGAAATTCAAAACCCACATGTCGGAGATAACTGACAAAGAATAGGGGACGGGTTTGTGCTTTCGACAACCAGGAAATATTCGTGGTCATATTCGATACAGATATTCGGTAACGTTCCAACAATTCGTAATGGCGTCCGTTAAACTTTCGGAGGTATGTCTACTTTACTTTTTGGAAACCTGTAAGCAGCAATCCTCTATCAAGGAAATTATTATTGGAATCCAAGATCTCAAATGTCTTATAAGTTGAAGGACTGCCGATTGTTACAGTATGATCATTTACTAAAAGTAATATGTTAAAGCAGGCATTACTCACATAAAACCTCGACCTCAAACTAGTGTGACACATCTATGATAATTTTATGTGTTCCATACCAAATATACCGTTGATGAAGTAGTCAGTAAAAATGGAGAGGAAGCAAAAATAAAGGTTTTCCTGTCATGATGATAACTTGTGTACACTGAATATAAAACGGTGCGCTACAAATTAGTATTTAAGTATGAATCGGTGTATTTCTTTTATATTTTTTAGAATAAAATGGTCTCCGTCATATGAAAACATAAAATTGGTATAAAAGTGTTATGATTATGAAGACAAACGTAAATATATACAGTTATGTTAGAACAAAAATACCATAGGCAGCATAAATTTAAAACAGTTTTATGACTATTTTCTGGTCGTAGAACCTGTAGTTACTGTAGACTTCTGTTGACAATGTTTGAATTTAAGTTATTTGTTTCTCTATAAATAAAAATTCTGTCATGTTTTATCAATATATGTTATTCATTTTGCTATAGGTAGTTACTCTGTCGTGGTGGATGATGTGTAGAGATTCTGTCTATTATTCATTGTCTGTCGTTGTTCTTATATTGGTAAGTCAATTTAGGGTTAGTATGGCAATGTACAAATCATATTTCATTTCTCTTAATTTGTTTTACTAGACTGGGAAGAAAATGAATGGTCGACTTTCAAACATGTCATATAACGGCATTAAAAGATATGCCTTAATTAAAAATGACAAGCAATAGAGTTGAGGGCATTTTGAAACCCTTTTTATTTGTTTGTTTGTTTGTTTTTTCTTTTCTTTTTTTAACTTTCTGTTGCTGCTTCATAGACCGCTATGATTAATTTAATGCTGTATAAATGAATTATCCTAATGTTGTTACTGTCATACAGATCACGAAATGTTATCGTTTATATGTTTGATGAGTTTATCTTATGATATTAAGTAAGATGAATAGATTGACTTATTTTCCTTGGTTACTAAGCATTACAAATGTTGTAGATTCATGCATTCTGTAAAAGTTGTGGTTTTTATCTCACTGCACAACAATGGCTTTTCACATTTAGAAATGGGGTTAATGTTAAGATAAGGTTGTAAAATTGCTAATGAAGAAAATATGGACATGGATTTGAATAGCACCAAAACCGTATAGAAAGCTTTGAAAGACCTTGTAATGTCAAAATGTAAATCAATTCAAATTGAAAACCAAGTATTATCGTAATCTAAATATAAACAAATAACAATAATGACATCTCAGGCTCCAACCATGGATCTACTAAAACATTTTAAATTATACAGTGTGAAGACAGGACGAACATACAATTGTGTCTAACGTATCTGAGGTTAAGCATTATTCGTGTACCAAGTCGGGAACGTATTTTTACTGTGCTTATCCTGAAGGCTTTGGCCTATCTCAGTAGCAATTGTTCAAACAGTTTACCAAATTGCAGTTTGAATTCTTCTCCTACAAACTGATCAACTGGCAAAATACTTTAACCATTTGCTTCATTGACAGGTTGCTAGATTGAACAAAAAATGAGTGCAGAGAACTCAAAAATATTACTTACTAGTACCACCCAACTTCCATTAGGTATTGTCTATGTCATGCGTTCAACCAAAATGATGAATTACTATAATATGAGTCACTAATTCAAAGGTCTAACTTTGACATGAACATTTCTGTCGCAAAAAAAAAAGGTTAATAATTTATACCTTTGTTTTCCAACAGCAAGTTATTTGTATTTTGTAATTTTTTTCAAAAGCAATTACGAATCTGCTAAAGTTCAAGGGAAAATTTAATTAGTTACATATCTGTAGAACCAGCAAAAATTGTTCTGTCAACTATCAAATTACTTCATTTTATAAGTAATTTGTGTTATAACATTATTTCCATGATTATTAAACTATAATCATCTGTTCTGAAAAGAACACTGACATTTATTTTCATTTATTTTTAAGATGATTAAAGTTTTGAGAAATAACCTGTTAAAACATATTATCGGACACAATTCTGTGTTGACATGAATTGTCATTGATATGGTAATGCCATGGATCAACTGTTTTGCAAAACTTTAAATTGATAAAAATATAAATGATTGTCTCTCCCCTACGATTAGACTACTTATTAGCTCTACTTGGTAAAACATTTCGGAATTTTGTTTTCCTTTATGCTTTTCAACTTTGTACTAATTTGTCATTTCATATGCTTTTCAACTCTGTACTAATTTAGCGTTTCAATTAATTTTTACTTTATTCGTATTGATGAATCTGTTATAGGCAAAATCATAAGACTGGTAAATTATTAATATGCAATGACTGAATAAAATGTGTTTCCCTTTAATGACAGTATCTTAATAAGTATAATAGAAAACATTGTTCAAGCACATTTACACAAAGACAAAGCTATAGAATATTGATTTACAAATTAACTTTTGGAACTAATTGATTTTTAAATTGAATTAGCATAGAAGTTTCTATGTCAAAGCTATGTGTCTGTTTATCTTTTTCTTTTTTAGTAATGGCGGTGTAAGTTTATTTTCAATCTATGAGTCTGACTGTCCCTCTGGTATCTTTCGACCCTCTTTTATACCTTTTGAAATCAGCGATCTATACTAGTAAGTCATTATTGAGTTTGAATTTCTTTACAAACACATCATCTAACTGAAGTTGGATGGTAAGTAATCCTTTTTTTTATTTTTCTGCACTCACTTCATACTTACAACCTGTCACTTAAGCAATTTGTTAAAATATATAACCAGATGATCAGTTTGTGGAAAAAGGATACAAACTGCAATTTTGTAAATTATTTAAGCTATTGCTATTGTGATACCTTACAGCGTACAAAATAAGCAAAGTAATGCATAGGAAGGATTATATAAATTTCCAAAAGTATCTAGGAAAGTATAAACGACTACCTTTGTCACATTACAATTCAATTTGACTCGAGTGTTTTTTATTGGCTTCTTAGTCTGTAAAAATAATGCCTAGTTTGCTACATCCCACACAAAATCTAAATGTATGCTTCATACATCCCACGCAAAATTAAATGGTTTGTTTTAAACATCCCACACAGAATCAAATATGGACAATAGGTTAACCAAAATAACTTTTACATTATCTTTCGATGAATGAATTATATCGAACAGATATAATGTATTGTGTTTTTAAATAAAATTTTGGTAAAATTGAGAATATTCATAATGAGTGTCAGATTATTATTTGACATATTTCGATGCGGAAATGAAGAGCGTGTATGTAGGAAGGGTACAAAATATGCCTACCTGATCACATTTTTTTTTTATCTCCTGTCAAGAAACATGTTGTTTTTTATCTTCTAAATGTAAAGTCATTAAATATCAACTTGCAGTCTTAATGCAAGGCTTTTGAAATTCTGTTTAGAGAAAAGTGCTTGATTTTGAATGTGCTTCAGGCTTTTGATGTTCGTTACGTTGACGGAGAGCAGTGAGTAAGGAAATAATGTTTACGAAGCGACTTATCTAGTTTCTGTGACAACAAAGGAACATGAATGTTAAAATACAATGCTATGACATACAAAGAGCATATAAATGACACAAGCTATCGGCAAAATATTTCACACAATATGTTATACTTATTTTGTTAATTATATTTTAGGTTGTTTCAGATGGCATTGTGACGTGGTACGAATCTCTCATCATGCTTATTTTATATGCAGGATATATTGTAGTTATGAGGTGAGCAATAGTTCTCAATAAACTCGTGTTGATTGTCATAATTCTTAATATTGTCTGCAGTTGACCTGGTATGTTTTACTCACGGAATATTTCTTTAACACAAATCTAAAAATTTTGCAAGAATAGTGAACAATTTCATGTCTCCAAAGATGCGCTTAACCTAAATAAAGGACCCATGGGATCATAAATTGTCATTCTTGAGTTTATATTCTTCTCCCTGAAATTTCTTAGAACACAAAGTAAATAGACACATTCATTTATCAAAATCATTGAAACGTTTTACTAAATTAATAAGTCTAAGACCAAGGCAACATCTATAAACAAGAAAACATTTTACAAGTTTGGTGCATCTAAGAATAGTTTATGGATTTTCTTTCATCAGTAGATAAAAAGTATAAAAATCTTGGGTGTTATATGTAAACTTTTAACTATTGCTTTATTGTTAAGCATGTCAAGGCAGACGTATCAGCCAAGCTAAGGGAATTTTGTTTAGATGGGATGAAATTTCTTGAAATATTATTTGAAACAAAGCAATAATGCGGGTCATTTGCCCCTCAGATCAATCGTGGTAAGCCAGGGTTACTTGAACCTTAACTAAATGTTTTAATGGTGATGTTGACCACAAGAAATGAGAAGCATATATTCCTCGTTCAGAGGAGTTAATTTTGGATGAATACTTGCGTTATCCTTTAAGGATTGTAACAAATTAAATTCGGGCATTTTGGCAGTTTTACTAAATTTTTAACAACTTGCGACCTTTGGCTATCGAAATTATGATGACAAGAAAATGTTCTTCTTTATGATCCTTTATTGTCAGACATTCTCAAGATTTCATACTGATTGACCATTGTCATAGAAGCATTATATCTTTGACCTCTTCAATCCGATAAACCCAATGCTTAAATGTCCGTTTTGCCTAGATGAATAAAAACGCAGCCATTTGCGGTCGGAATCTTAATGTTAAATCCGATGCCTCGTGTAGGATGTGTGACGTGCTTTCTGCGCGACAAAAGAACCGTTGCAAAATTGCAGGGGTTCATAAGTCGAATTTTGTTACGTTAAATACATATGTTACTATTCCTTTTGTTCATTTGCACTCCGAATGTTAACTCTTATTCGCGGTTGTCCAGCTCTGCAGAGCCAGTCTATTAGAAATATATGTTGATTTGTAATCGTTTAAAAAATATTAACATAATTGCCATTGCACGATAAACAGACAGCAATCGTTTAAAACAGAATTTTCTCAAAAGAATGAAAACATTTGATGAATCCACATTAGTTTTGCACCAATTGACATAGTTTTACCGATTAATAGCCGTAGACAAAATTGACAGTTCTATGAAAATAATATATTTCTAGACAGTTTCCAGGTTAGGCTCTGTTGATGTGTAGTATTATTTCCTTCTGGTAATGAGTTGATATAGATTCAAAATGAATTCCAATATTTAGCTAGTGGATTTTGATTGTAAATCACTTCAGGGTTGGATGGGTACGCAAGGATATCATTAGAGTCGAATGGATGCAACTGCAATTTAAATTCTATGGAACTAAAGTTTCCAAATTTGAATTGTCGATTGATTTGACTCCCGTAATTTAGATAATTTTATTACATACCATTTGGCCTTACAGCTTTAAATGTAATCAAACACTACCATACCCTCGGCTTTGAAATTTTAAGGTTCGAGTATTATATGGAAACTACCTTAAAGCAATTTAATAAATGGTCACAATTGTGAGGCTTGAACGGATGGAAATAACATTATTTTAGTGGTACATGCGTGTAATTAACTTAATGATTGATAAACACATCTCCCAATCAGATGAGTCATTGATCTTTTTTTAAATCAATCACCAGGTAATTTGTCAATGCTAGGTTTAACGACAATTGCCAATTTTTTAAAGTTTGAAACTTTAATTATAGGTTAGACAATACTTGGTCATGTTTTATGAAGATTTAAGCCCAAGGCGAAGCCGAGGGCTTAAATCTTCATAAAACATGACCAAGTATTGTCTGACCACTTTAGAACATATTCACACTTTCGAGTGACCTTACAAGTTTATCCTTTTCCATTGTAATGTTCAAACCTAAATAAGAGTTCACTTTTTATAATGAACTAAATGTAAAACATAGGTAATCATCATTTCAATGGAATGAAAAAGCTCGGATCTAGTTAGTGAGGACCAAATGGATAAATTGTTTTTTTTCTGCTTAAGGTAAAGTTTAATACTTATATATCTTGAGATTTTTGTTATTTTAAAAGGCAAAACAATGTTATATGAATCCCCTTTTTGAAATTTGATTTTTTTTTATAAATGATAAAACTATCTGTATAAATATTTAAATTCAGATCATTCAACATAAAAGATCATAAAATGCTTACTTTTTATTGATAAATTCAAATGTAGTGTTTCTCCGAAAAAAAATTCTTTGCTTTAGAAAAAAAATTCCCTCAAATATCAGGTACATAAATTAAATAAGTATTTTTTTACCTACATCCTGACCAAAATTGTTTTTGTTTATTCTATACTATGTGTGTATCGTTAGAAAATGTGTGAAAATTTGGAAAATAAAATGTTTTGTTTTAATCTTTGCTCTTTCATCATTTATCAGTATAGGCTCTTTTCCCATGTAAAATACCTCAGGGGGTTGCAGACTTCGGTAGTGCAGTTATTAAGAGTTCACTTTCATAATTAATTGACAATGAAAAGTCATTCATGTATAGCATTTCATAGTGCATGGAAAACCATGTACTATAAAAATTAGAGGGGGAAAAACTGACTTTTCATTGGACGAGAAGGGGTGAGTATGTTCTAACTAACGGTATTGGGATACATTTTAAAGTCAACTATGTAGAATGGGAAAATCTGTTTCTCAAATGCTTTAATGCAAAATGCAGATATCAATCATCAAATGGACATGGTGAATTTATAAAAAAAATATCAAACACTAAAGATTTGGTTTATTGAATGCATACCAAATTATGTTAACGTTAATAACTACATTGACAATCAATTTAAAATTATATGGCTTTGTTGTTTTCAAATCATCAGTCAGCCCAAAGGTATTAAAATTCGGTGTTCTGTGGTGATTTATGGTGTTTTGCAAATGTTATATTTAAATTTTTTCAGTACAGAGTTTTGCTGTGTTTTTCTAGTGATTAAGATTATAACACATTGTTGACTGCTGTTCCCCTATTTTTGACTTTGTTTTACCTTTTATGTCTGTTTATTTTGTTCACGCATCGTTGTCAATCTAATGGTATTTGATTCAACTATCATACAAGTGATAGGTTTAGCTAGCTATAAAACCAGGTTTAATTCACCATTTTCTACATAGGAAATTCCAAATGCCTGTACCAAGTCAAGAATATGACAGTTATTGTCTATTCGTTTGATGAGTTTGAGCTTTTGATTTTGCAATTTGATTAGGGACTTTCCTTTTTGAATTTTCCTCAGAGTTCAGTATTTTTGTGATTTTACTTTTTGCTGTGTAATCAAAAATATTTTGAGTTCCATAGATATATTATGGCATACGCCTTATTTCAAAACTGAAGTCAGTTATATCGCTTTTCAATTAAAGGCTTTTCTGACAAATTTTTCATTACCATAAGTTAACATACAAACTAGAAGGAAGCATTGCACTTAATTGCATGTGTCGATCATTCTGTAACACTTGGCTTGATGTATGGTCTTTATTATTTAGCTGAGACTGTCAGGCAGAATATATGAATCTTAAGTTGAAATCAATTCATTTTTATTTATCAACAAAATCAAACGTTTAATTATGATGATGTATGTGACATATAGCTATTGAACTATAACTTAATCAAATAAAACGATTCTTCACAATGCACATCAACAATTAATAAAACAAGACACGACTAAAACATCATGATAAAACAATACATCTTTTCAAATTATGAGAGCTATAGCTGTACTGTTTGAAGGGAATATATTGCTCGAAGAAGAAAGTATATGTGTACATCCATGTTGGTCACATGATAGTAATAAATTAATAAATGACATTCAAATAACGTCAAAACAATAATGAATGAAATGCATATTTTTTTCTTTATATTTCATGTTGAGTTTGAAAATATGGACGATGAAAATTCAAAAAGAAACCAAACAATCCATGTAAAAACGAAAAACGAAGAAAAGACAAACGTAGAAAGCTAGAAAAACAAATCCTGAAAAAATCTGTTTTTATATAAGGTGTTTCACAGGGGTTAACAGCTCTTGCAACAAATGTGGAAAACCTCGTGTTGTTCATGGTTAGACTACATTTGGTAATATGTCTTATTCTGTTAGGTCACAATCGAGGAAAAAATGACGGGATAGTGAATCCGATAGTCATTGGTCATCTTCGACAGAGATATCACTCGGCGGTCAAAACAATCATGAGTGTGTCAGTATTGATTCTCTGTTTTGACGTTATTAATCATATTAATTACGTGTTTTAGTGGGGTTTTTTATTTGCCGTTGTAAATTATTACGATTAAGATTCCGTCCTTTTTTTCAAAAATGGTAAAACTCCTTTGGTGTGTCTCGGTACTTATGTGTTATGGTATATTTTTTGTATCCTTGTTTTCATTTTTGCATTAAGTGCTTTGTTCATATAGATTTTTTTCTTTGTTAACACATATGTTTGTTTTCATAGAATTCTGGATTACAACTCAATGTTATCTGCTGTTCCCCTATTTTTGACATTATTACATAATGAGTCGGTTTGTTGTATTCACACATTGTTGCTAATATAAAAAAAAAATTTATATGCGACTGTCACGCACGTGAGAATTTTAGCTAGCTATAATACCAAACCAGATTTAATTCGCTATTTCCTACATAATAAAATGCCTGTACCAAGTCAGGAAAATGACAGTTGTTTTCCATTCGTTTGACCTGTTTGAGTTTTAGATTTTGTCATTTGATTAGAGAGTTTCCGTTTTGGATTTTTCTGGGAGCTGTGTTTTTTTATAACTTTAATGTGTGTACATCATCTTTGTTTTCCTTTGCAAATAATTTCAAATCCCCGTAACTGAGAAATGTTTATTTTTATCACGAAGGAACGTTTCGAACAAAACGTGTTATATTTTGATATATTATTATCTGACCATTGTTTGGATCAAGACAAAGTATATTTGATGATAAAGTGGATCTCTGAACATGTTGATGCACTTTCAAATACTAGTAATGCCTCCAGTAGTTCGTATGTCATTATTGTAATGCCAAAGCGATAGACGAGTTATCTGACTCATACTTTTGTATGTTGTTTCAATCAAACTAAGAGCTTCTTTCGTAATTTACATCTAGGAAATATTCGTAATTACAATACACAAAGATTTTATTAATCAAGTTTCATAAGTTGCCATTGACTATGATACATTCTCCATAATCTGGACTTTTTAAATCAACTTGTCTGCATTTATAGCATGGTTAATTACATAATATGCCAATACATTATGGGTATTTAAAGATCTCAGAAAATTATCATGGAAAACCGATCTATTGTCGATTAGTTCTATAGGACCCCTAAGTGCGCAGAATTGTTTTTAGAAAAACAGGAGTTTTATTTTATTTTCATTTTATTATATAATCGTATTGATCTTGTTTTCTTTTAGATATAATACATTTCTGCAATCTTGGTTTGCTAACAAGATAGACCAAATAAAGTCTTCCAATATTTTACCAATAAATGGTGCTAAAAGAGCTTTTCCTGGAGATTACGGTATGTTTTAGCACGTTAGTCATGCGTTTATACTCCTCTCGAGATTACGTAAACAAATCATTCGCTATGCAAGATCAGAAGTATACACAAGGAACCACATATAACTAGTTTTAATGCTTTGATTAGACAAAACATCTTATTCCTTCAGTCGTCCTTCATTACAACAGACAATTGATTAATTAAACTCAACGATTTTCTGTTACGTTATTAGAAACCTTACATACATATTTATCTGCTTGCATTTGTTCATTTTGACATTGGCATACGGCCTGACCAAAATTAATCTAATCGCAGTGTTGTAAGTGCACAACCCTGGTGTTATGTCTTGAAGGAATCCCAGTCATATTGTATGTCAAGACATAGAATATTACAAACGACTTCAGTGTATTACCTTACAAACAAATAAATTACACAAGCTAAAATATTGAATACTAGTAGTTACATATTTATTCATATTTCAGGATACAAATAAACTTCCGTTATCTAAATCAGTGTACATAGTTGTCAATAATGGACGTATTTCCTTATGTACAAAAACAAGGAAATGTTATCTACTTACACTTTAACTTATTGCTGTCTATCATTCTTGTTCGATTCTATGCTATTGTTCATATGTATTTCAGGTAGCGATAAACAGTAAGAAAAAAAATTATAACTTGCCCTAATAAATTTTACAATCCCATTTTCAGTGCTTTCTGGCAATATGAAGCTTACTATTTGTGTCATGTATGGATTCAGAATTTTTCATAGATTTTATATCCAGGATATAAAATGGTAAAATATAATTTATTTTGGGTGTATCCATGGCAACAATCTGCATTTATGTGTTATAGAATATTGCACAAAGGGGGGGGGGGGGGGGGAGATGTCACATATTTCCCAAAATTTGGCTAAAAGTAGACTTTCAATCCCTTGAAGTAATACCTTTCTGAAACTATTCAATAAATCCAATGAAAATCATATGTCTTGCATCTCATTTTTCTGTAAAATTACGTCAAAAACTTCGTGTAGAAAAAAAATTTTGTAAACAAGACATTGATTTATGGACCGATGGCCGATCTAGCTATGAAAATACGGAGAGACAAACAGAAAATCGCCCATAAAACATGTAAAATATAATCTTGATGTTCTTATAAACCATCTTTGAAGGCTAAATTAGTACTCAGCTGTCTAAAAATATATTTTATTACACAATAACTTTCTTATTTGAAAAATCCACCGGGGCCAAAATGCGAAACCAAACTCCTAACTGTGTATTGCTACCTCATTCTGATAGTCTAAATACATTTGTCATGCTTAAATGTATACACAAATATGCACATTTGAGTTACATGAAGAATAAGTGACCTAGAGAGCTGTTTTAAAATCTTTCACATAATTGCTTAAAACAATTGCTCAAGGATTTCAAACATCTTGGTTTTAATGTTTGAAAGGTTCACAATAATATCCATTAAAGTTTTGGCTTTGATATGTTATTGCGCTAATTTAGCTTTAATATGTTGTATTACAAGGTTATCAAAGGTACCAGGCTTCACATCATTTAGCCTTTCATGTGAAAATTGGCTGTTTTCCTATAAACAAGATAGGAATATAAATATCCAAAAGATAATAAATAAATGTCCCCTCTGATTATTTATACTACTCATAAGATTTTCAACATGATTTGTTGCATTATCTAGTTGTTGAATTGAAGTGTAACAGACACGAATTTAAAATTTGCTATCTCAATTTCTGTTTATTCTTTGCGCCTTTGTAGAAAATTAGCTTTTAAAACTTTGTCCATGATTTTTTTTTCTCCTGCAGAAATGACAGTCAGTGTGGTGCATGCTCAAAAGTTCATATCTTGCGTTATGTAATACAAGAAAGATTGATTAATTGACACGCAATATGCAATCAGTAGGATGCGTAATGTGGAGATCGTATCAATCTGCTTTCATGGCGTTCATTTAGGGCTCTTTTTAAAACATCTTCTAAACCCACAGAAATTTTCCCTGTTTTGAAAAATATCCCATTTGGAAATTTCAAATCGAACGATTTAATATAGTGGTGTTTTATGCATGCCTGAGATCAAGAATAAGTACTTGTTATTATGTATCGGTGTAAAATCGTTTAAGTAGTTTGAAATATGCTGTATCAATAGCCTGTCAACACTATCAATAACCTGTCAACACTGAGGTTCTGATTTCGACCACCCGCGATTCAGGTGCATTCGACTCTAATCTCAATAAGATTACCATTTTTTTCTCCCTAGAGTGATAGATTCATTCCGAGCCTTCCGCCTTCCTTCACCATTATAAACTGGTCGCCACAAATAGCAAATAGTGTTGAAATAGGCGTTTGACAGAAAGATCAATCTGTATTTATATACCGTCAATTTTGTCTCTACGTTTATGTTATCATAATGCAAGGGATATAATAGACCGATATAAATCTCAATGCGTTTTTGATGATTTGGAATTCACCATGGTTTCATCAAATGTATTATGAGAATGATAGCGGAAAGAACCAAAAAAATCTTCTACACTTCATCATCTAGTTTGTACATCTTGTTATTGCACCTTTCTGAAATATGGTTAGAAAAACTAAGGACCATATTGAAATGAGAAGTCTTAATCCTCAATGTTACAGTGATAAAGAAACATGTTCATGACTATTCTCGTTCGTAAAACCCTAGTTTGAGTGTGACAGCCGTTTGTCTGTATACATATTCAGTCATGTCTGGTTGGAATTGGAACATCAACTCGTAATCTTAGTAATGAGATAGTGCAAATGGTCTCTCTATGGTAATAAATCCTTGCAACACTTCTGAAGCGGTTTTGCAAAGCAAACATCTACCCTCCAACATACTTGTAATACGTCATCCAATATACCCATGATTTTTCAAATATCAGTCAAAATTACAGACTTTTCTTCCATGCGACCACCTTTGTAGAACTCACTTCTTGCCTCAATTGTAATTTAATTTCGTCCTGGATAAGCATAACATATTTTCACTAGACTTAAGGCAAAAAACAATCAATTATTGAACCAATAAAGGCAACAGTAGTATTACGTCGTTCAAAAGTCGATTAAGCGAAAACAAACCAAAAACACATCAACTATAAGAGGAAAACAAACAGAAACACTGAACTGCTACAAAAACTAATGCCAACATACATAGAAACGTACTATTACAAACCAACTGCCATATTCCTACCTTTTAAGAAGAAACATGGTGGATTTAACCTGGTTTTATGGCTAGCTAAATCTCCCGCTTATATGGTAATATTAAAAATACATTGTCAACATTACGGGACAGAAATACAGTAAAAATAAACACAAGAACAATATGGACAGAGAACACTACATACATAAATAATACATAATATAATAGTATATGACAACACGTTAAGCACAGAATAGCAACGGACATCTTCCCTGAATTTACTACAGTAAACCTGAAAAAAAAACTTTTTTCTTCTTATTTAACTGATTTCTTACAGAACACTATTTAGAATTACAACTGAAGGTGGTATGGGTGTCTTTCGCCATCTTGGATTGTAAAACAACAGAGAATCTAAGGTCCAGATTTTCAATCAAGTTAGCAAAATTGGATGCAGAAATGCAGATAACTAATGTGAATTTGCATTTAAAAGAACAAATTTATAAGATTACAACTTATAAATATTAATATTTGTGCAAATGTTGATTAGTTCTGCTTGAATTTTAATATTTTTGAATTGGCATTTTAGGGCAGGTAACTCTGAAATAGTGCATTTTCTGAAGGAATCTACATGGAATTTTGCTATTTCGTATTTTAGCCGAAAAAAAAAACGTACAGTGACCCTATCTTTTCTTTTCATATTCTCAAAGCATTTTAGAAAAGCTATCTTCTCGTATTTTATTTTACAGTTTTATCATTTAATTGGGCTTCTGATCACATAATGGTGATTTTTCCTGTATAATCTATACAAATTGTGTCATTTTGTCACGACCTGTAGCTTGAGAAAATGCACGCTGACCTATCAATTTTATGATATTTTTGAACATATATCAATAAATACTACGTTTTGGCAAAGTATGAACAAAATTAAATTATTATTTTTTAATTTAGACTCCCATACAACCTTAAGCGAATCTAAATACAAATATTATTATTTTTCTGCATATGCAGAACGTGGTGGGGTAAACCGTTTAAGGGGGCGCTCAACCTTAGACAACACAATACTAGAAGAACTTGAAAACAATGAACTAAAAAACAATATGATACACAACAACATACCACATCTTTGAATAACGGGTTCCTGACCTGGGACAGACACAATCAGAATATGGCGGGGTTTAGCATAACTACGGGCTCATATTCTGGCAAAATGGTTTAACAGCACAACAAACAGAATATAAAAAAATCAGTTCAATAGGGTTAAACTGATTACATCGATACAAAGCAAAACAAACAACAAACTAACCAATTAACAACACAGAGTACCGATATGGGAATACTGGGAGTAACTGACATCAAGTTCCAAGCCAATAAAAACTAATTAAATATCATGTATCCAAGGCAAAACAAGTAGAACTATTTGTTGGTAATATATTTGTTTGCCTTTGCTTTTCAGTTTTACCAATTTAAAATCAAATAATATTTAGGAAATTAAATGCCGAAGAATCGTTACAAAACTTGTCCTTAAATTAGTATTCAATTAATATCTTCTTTAAAGGATATAACTCCTCAGAGACATCTTAAATTAATTCTCTACATTAATTTGTTCAAATTCATAATATAATAGCCAACTTCCTTATGCTTTTTCATATAATCAAACGATTTCTGATCGTTGATGACATGACCAATTTAAAGCTCTATGACAATTTTACGAGCACTACTATGACTTGGATGACTATTGATGAATATCGTTATTGACTGCGAATGTTTTCCTGTGGTCGAAGTCTCAACTTCGATCTCTACTTTGTCCACCGAACTTGAAGATTTTGTAAACAAAAATTTCCATGAAACCCTTTATTTCGACCTTTGGCGTTAACTTACCACAAATGATTCTCAATCTGTAATAAATTAAACTTAACAACTTCTCCAACAATATTAGGAAGATAACCAATTGTATCGATATATAATTTACGTGTTATAAAACCATCACGAATATACTGGCCGCCATATGAAGTCGTAGATATCATTATACAAGTTACATAATTTAACAGTTTGCATACATGTCAGTATTCCTTTAGTTTTTTTTATTACTAGTTCTGTTGAGCTCTCATGGTGAGTCATGATCAGTCATGTTACTATGATGTTAAAGACCCATTGGTGTCCTTTGACTGTTTTCGGCTATTTGTTCGGGTTGTTGTCTCTTTGACTAATTCCCCATGCCCATTCCAAATTTTATGTTACCTACTACTAAACATAAGTTATCGCAAAAAAAAGTTGATGCATGCATAATTATCTCGTTGTCATGTTTTGATGTCCCAACATTTCATAGCTGGTCATATTGAATATCTTATCATAACATCTTACACTTAAATGAATCTAAACTCGGAGTATCAAAAGAACAATTGAAGAACTGACTTTTGCTTTATTTTGCAGAGGTTTTCACAGATGAGGACGACGAGGTCTTCACTGCTATAGAAACAAAGAAATGGCGTGATAGAGAACTTCCACCAGATGAATATGCAAAATCAACGCAAATCAAGTATAAATGAAATGTTTAACACAATGTTTAGTTGGTTTACCAATTATTATGGCTGATATATTCTAAAATTAGCGACGAAATTATTTTGTGTATTTACGGGATCCTTGGTACACGATTGTATATCCATCAACATTTTGATAAGTTCTCGAATTTTCTTTGATCAAATATCTTCTTGATAGTTGTCATTAATTAAAATGTAACTCCTTGGATATTATAAATTTATATTATTTTAATATTTGCTTTTCGTGTATTTTAGAGTTGTGGTCTGTAAGAGTATTATCTATCAGTTACGTTAAATTTATAATGGTAAAGTGAACATTCCAAAAAGCTATCATAAATTAGTCTACTTTATTCTGTTTAAATCTCTTTATTTACAGACCGCATTTCTGTGATTTTGTCTTTCGTATGATGATGATGAAGAAGTTTAAATCTCTGACAAGATTCCGGTCGGCGGCCTGTCTCATTATATCGTATGTAAGTAAATTTGATATAAGAACATATAACTTGAATTTGATGTTTATACTAAATACCATAAACTATGTATGCAAATACGGTACTACTCAGAAGGCATATGCATGGTGCATTTTTGCGTCTAAATCGATAGAGTCTAAATACTCTTCCATAAGTTAACACTGTAATTCAGTAACTAGATATATTGTAAACAATTTTCTATACAAAGTATGATTGTATATATTGCCATTCAAAAAACGTATATTATTCTTTAATTATCGAATACTTCCTACAGTAAATTTCAAAAGTAGATTGTTTCTGTCATTCTTTTTAGAGAAAACGAATGCTCAAAGATGAGGCTTACCTGAAAAGACAACAGTTTAGAAAAATGGCTCACAAATCAAGTGTTATGTCTTATACAAGATCCATTCGAGGATGGTATGTAAAATTTTAATACTAGTAAAAACACTGAAGAAAACCATCTTTACGAAAATGTTTTATGTCTAAAAAGGAATTCGACAATGTTTGAAAAAGAATGATTTGACCGGACTATATCTCGGGGTTTTCAATGATTACAAACTCTAAAAACCACATAAAAAGGAAAATTTCAGGAATTAATGATAAGAGAACGTAAAGTACTTCATGTCAAATCTGAAATAATGCTGTTGACCTGAACGATTACATTTTTCAAGACAATATA
Source organism: Mytilus galloprovincialis (assembly GCF_965363235.1). NCBI lineage: Eukaryota > Metazoa > Mollusca > Bivalvia > Mytilida > Mytilidae > Mytilus > Mytilus galloprovincialis. Next base: position 37,886,627 of record NC_134840.1, on the reverse strand, counting down.
TGTTTTCACATATCATCAGAAATTTTACACAACGGGTGCAACTAAGGGATCAGGAATTTCATTTTCTTCCTTAACTGCTATTCGCGTTGTTTTTTTGTTGTTTTTTTTTTTGCTCATTGTTAGGTTTTATATTATGCCATAATATGTTTTTTCATTCTTCGTTAAAACTTGTTAAAAAAAAATTTATAAGCAGATAATCAGGTTGGTTAACATGGTACAATAACATATTTGGAATAAGATAATCGAACAGAACAAAATGGAAAAAAGAAAAAAGTTAGATGTTTAAAAATATCAAATAGTGAACAAACTAAAGAAATGTAAGACCCAAACCCCTAAAACTTAAAGCAATAAGTTCTTCAATCAAAATCAAAAACAACACCAGGTGACGATTAATCATATACAATATAGTCATTATCAATCAAAAACTTCAAAACCTCAATTCATTTTGATAATGAACAGTAATAACTACAGTGTAGGATCACCGATACCTTACTTGTTACTTTGAATTTGGAATATATTAGAAACAGATTATTTATGCAATAAGTTTGCAAGTTCATATTTCATAATTCATAAGAATCACGAAGAATTTATAGTTTTTGAATTATTAAATTGTTTTAAAAATTAATTGAAGGTTCAACATAACGATGGAAGGAGAAGATTGGGACTATTGGAGAAAAGTTCCTAGTTTAGGTATAGTATACAATATTCAGATAATAATGCAATTGTTGATAAAAGAGGATATGTGATGTGCGTCAATCAGACAACAAAACGATTATCTAATCAAACCAATAATATTCATTTTAGTAATAACCAATTTTGTAAACTGAAATCATCAATAATAAGTTAATGCAGTACCATATCTAGGTATTTCGCTGTGACAGAATTGATAAACACCGGAAGTGTTGAAATGTCAAATGTCAAGTTATTTGATTCTATTCTTATAACATTCGTTAAATTCATAAAAAGTTTCAACATAAGGATGGAAATTGGTGTATGTCTGTATTTTCGCCAAAACTTCTATGACGTACTTCAAAAATTCAAACAAATATGTAAAAAAAAAATACCAATCACAAATTGTTATAGTCATTTTTGTGCTATGAATTTAGCAACATCTGATTTATATGCTTGATATGCTATTACGAATTGATTTTGTGGAAATGAGGGAGAAAGATTGACTGTAAAGATATAGATTTTTATAAATTGAATTCGTTTATTTTGTTCATGATGTCCATCAAAGGAAAATAATTTGGAAATCATTTTTAGTGGAAATATATGAGTTAAAAAAAGATTCTAAAGCATGATATGACGCAAAACTGATGTTTGTGAAAATAAGGGGGACATATTCATTTTTGATAATTGAATCCGTTTATTTTGTTAATGATGTCCAGCATAGGAAAATAATTTTGGAAATTATCATTAGCGGAAATATATGAGTAAAAAGATTTTAAAGCATTATATGACGCAAAATTGTTTTTTGTGAAAATAAGGGAGAAAGATTTTTTTTTATAATTGAATCCATTTATTTGGTTAATGATGTCCAGCATAAGAAAATTATTTTGGAAATTATTATTAGCTGAAATATATGAGTAAAAGGATTTCAAAGCATGATGTAACGCATACAATTTATATCAAGATTAAATGCCAAAGAAAGCGCATCCAAACAACGTAATAAACCGTAAAAATATAGATGAATGTTATCATATTATCATAAGTAGATGTTTGGACCATGCAAAACCAAATATAATAGATAAACCTGTTTATTTTTCAGACGATGGTTATATTGTTATGACTAAATGGGCACTATCTTACCCTTTGAAGACAGTTTTGTATTATACAGTGCCAGATTGCAGAAAAGAACGGTAATTGAAATTAAAGATCTTAGAACTTTAGATCCCAGAAAATCGTCTTATCTATTGATTGTGCAATTTTGACTGTATGCATTGCAGGAGGATCTTTCTTTAGGATTGCAACCGATATCACTTCTTTTTAAAGTTGATGCGATTTCTCATTTTGTATTTGCTACCTTGATTTGTCGTTTTAATCGATTTTCGCCTTTTTGTTTTTTTCCAAGGCTTTGTCAGGTTTTTTTTTTTTTACTATGAGTTTTTATGTTCCTTTGGTACTTTTCGTCTCTCTTAGGTGAGACTTGGTCAAATTAAAAATACCGTTGCCTTAATTCAAATATACAATTAAGTGTATATGATATGGCTTTTTCAATCGCACACATCGTATTAAACGTTAATGAATGGCAATACTCAATCGGGCATAGCTGTTGGGATTACTTACTTGGGTTTCGGTTTAATACAAATAAACTCGTCATAGATAGGTCAAATGTGACACTTAAAGGATATAGAAATGTGTTTTATTTAATCATACAGATGTTTTCAACGGTAAATGATTTCATATATATTTTTTATATTTGAGAAAGCTGACAATTTCTCTTTTTTCCACTGTTGTTCAGTTAATAAATCGATGATTAAAAGTATAATAACAAATAATACCGAACTCCGAGAAAAATTCTAAACGCAAAGTCTCTAAGCAAGGGGCAAAACCAATAGCTCAAACGCATCAAACGAATGGATTACAACTGTCATATTCCTGTACGTCTTGGTACAGACAAACGTTTTTCAAATGCAAAATTTGGACTAAACTTATAATTCAAAAGCTGAATAAAAAGACCAATGTTGCTTTACTCATCTTTTTAATAATATTGTTTAACAAGTTGTAAGAGCTCTTGTAAGAATTGAAACAATAATTAATTCTTTAAATGTTTCAGATGGGAGAACTGGTTTTTGTTGACGTTTGTGATGTCAATAGTTTGGATAGCTTTGTTTTCATATATTATGGTGTGGATGGTAAGTGTTTTTTTTTTATTTTACTAACACATACTAATACCATATCAAGTAGGATGTTGAAGTTATAAGAAGGGAGATAATTTATCTATTTTCAAACAATGAAACGCATGTACAACAGGTGATGTTAAATTTATCTAACTTTCAGCTGAATTTAAATAAATCCAGCATGTTTAAACGAAGAATCTGTAACTGTAACTAATTAATATAGTATATACAACTTTTTGTTGTATTAAATATAGTAAAGATGATTCCGGCACAGTATATATATATGTAGGACTCTAAAGTGCGATGGTACTCTAAAGTGCGATGGTCACGCTAAAGTGCGATGGTCTACGCTAAAGTACGACGGTGTCTCACGCTAAAGTGCGATGGTCGTTTGTTCTCTAAAGTACGATGGTGTCTCACGCTAAAGTGCGATGGTTGTTTGTTCGGTAAAGAACGATGATGTATCACGCTAAAGTGCGATGGTCCAAATTGTAAAATTCGAAGATTAAAACATCGAGGTTTAAAAAGTCTTTTTGTAAAAGCTAATATACTAAGGTTTAACATTTGTGATAGGCTTTACAATTTACCGGTAGGCTGAAGTGATTGTTTCTAAATTAACAAGTCCGACCATGTTGTAATTGCTATTAAGGTAATTTATGTTTTGCAAAATATTATATTTCATGTAAAATGAATTTTTAACAATTTGAAGCATATTGAATTTTGGATAATTGGTGTAGATTGCTGTTCACACTACATGTAATGTTACAACCTATTTTACATTTGTCATTGAAAATTAAAAAAAAACACTCGAAAAAAATAAACATTGTGATTCAGCCGACAAAGAACACGGTTAAATTAAATCAATCACTAGTAAGTAATGGACATTTGATGTAAAAATTGTTAATCAAATATTCCTCATCTATCTTCCGGCATGTTCATTTTTAGTTTGTATAAACGACTGTTAACGTCATAATCCAACTACGTTTCTAACGTCTATACTTTTGCGGACCATCGCACTTTAGCGTATGGAAGCATCGCACTTCAGCGTATACCATCGCACTTTAGCGAAACCATCGTACTTTAGCGTCCCCATCGCACTTTAGAGTCCTACATATATATATTGTAATACATTATACGACGACATTTTATTAGATATTTTTGCAACTATACATTAACATTAAAACAACTAATAATCGACCAAAATTATTGCAAACCGGAAATATTTTGCACGCTTTAAACTATACTCGCAGTGTGTTAAATGTTCGAAAGAGGATGTCAAAATATTCACAAACAAATGCAGAAATCATGGAACATAAAGTTACTGCATGATAGTTTATACTACATTATGCCTACTGATGCAATCTAGGGGTCGCAATTCAGTTTCGATGGTTTTTTAAAATGTATATGCATGTTATAGCTTCTACTGCAGTGATATATCAATACGCGATTTTACTGAAGTCACTTAGTTTGAACAAGTCAGTAGTAAATATGTGTTATTCCTACTAATACAACAGTTTATCAATACGATCAACTTTTAGGTAACAGTTGTCGGATTCACACTTGATATACCAGATAGTGTTATGGGTATTACATTTCTAGCTGCCGGTACTAGTATACCTGATGCAATGGCTAGTGTCTTTGTAGTTAAGCAAGGCAAGTATATTCCGTAATACTAGTACGCACAGAAAATGAAAACTCACCTTTATATCCAGATTATTTCGGAAGAGAATTATCAATCAGTAATACTTCTTTATAAACATGGGGAGCAGTTCATGAAATTGTGTAATGTAGTAGGCATGTGGAAGATATGAAAATGAATGAGTCGACTCATTATACATATTCATTGCATTTTTAAATTACGACTCGAAACAAAATATTTCCAATGGATTCTTTTTAATATTAAACACATATGTAAACTTCATTTCATTTATATACTAAGGTAATCGGAAGGTTTGTTTTGAAAGCACAGAAAGACTTCTCCTTCTTCAAACAAAGCTTTTACATAATAGTCATAATTTGACCAAGAGCAAAATTGTTTCTGTTTATATAGGTATGGGAGATATGGCGATTTCCAACTGTTTAGGAAGCAACATTTTCGACATCCTTTTAGGTTTATCTTTACCTTGGTTTTTAAAAACTGGAATAGCATATTCTGGAACTACAGTAAGTATTAGATGGCAACTGTTTTTTCTTGTACGTTTATTTTTTCATTATAGTGTTATATCTAACGGCGACCAAATTGCTCGAATGTAATCTATATTATTGCATAGCAATATAATATTTCCCACAGAAAGTAACCAAAAGTTAGCGTGCAATAAATTCCAATATTGCACCACTAGTGCAATAAATCTGCAAAACTAATGACCTCATTAACTACAAAATCTTAGTTTAAACCAATTTTTACTTTCAAATATTATATTGCTATACAATAAATGGGTTATTGCATGAATATTAGGGAATATTGTCCCTCGTAGAACATAATATATTGCACTCGCAAGCTCGTGCAATATAAAATTCTGCTCGGGACAATATTCTCCAATATTCATGCAATAACCCTTTAGTATAGTAAATATATATTTTGTTATAATTTTGGCGTGCGCTGCACAATCTAAAACGTGACGTATCGTTTGAAGCATTTGATATGTTCTTTTTTATTGTACAGTCAAATGAAAAATGGTTGTTGTGTGTCTCCTAAAAATGAACGTCGAATGAAAATTAAAAAACAGTAATATTGATGTTTGCAAAGAGGATCAACTAATTGCAATTTGCTAATACCAAGAACCATATAATTCAAATGTTTTTGTGTAACGAGTCACATGTTTGAATTTAAGCAATTAAGTGTAATTAGAATCGAATTGACATTGTTTTTCATTTACCATCAAACTCATCAATTGGTAGGATATTGCTCAGTTGCAAGATTGATACAGTTATATATGGGTGAACTAAAATCTTTAATATGTGAATACATGAAAGTGTTACCTTACATGGAAACTCAAAAATCGAAAGTCGAAAACAAACTAATAACGCCATGGCTCAGAAAGAATAGACCAAAAGACAAATAATAGAACACAAAACACAACATAAAAATCGAAATATCAATGAAGTGCTTTTATGTAAACAATTTCAAAAGTTCAAATAAAGCTTTAAAATTTGCCTTAAAAATAGTTAAGCTTGTTTTTGTCCTGATGGTATGAATGAATAAGTCTTACAAACCATTTAAGACTCTAGTTATTTCAACAATTTAAACACATGCTTCTTGAAGACGTCAACAATCAATATACGAAATGTGTGTACTGATTGATGCAGTAGTCCATAATACATTTATTGGATGTTATTGACTTCTAATAAATTTTTCGTTTTTGGTTATTGTTTTGTCATGAATTAAGCCATTCGGTTTTGTTTTATTCTTTTTTGGTTCACATATTATCATAACGAGGCTATTTATAACTTATAACTGATTATATACAGTATGCTTTTTAATCATTGCTGAAGGTCGTATGATGACTTAAATACATTTCATTTCAACTGTATTGGATAGTTGTCTCATTTTCAATCATGCCACTTATCCTTAAATTATCATTATTTAGCTTATTTGATTAATTAAAGAACAGTCATCTATAGTTCTTTTACTATTTAATTGCATTATAATCTATTAATAAAAAGTTGCTTTGATTTAGTGTCATAATGTGATTTTAGGTTAAAATCAACAGTAATGGTATGCTGTATTCAATCATTTTACTTTTTATCACAGTTATTATCACAGTGAGTATTTACTTGTAAAAAGGAGGGAGAATATACCAAGGGATAATCAATAACCATTAGTCAAAAAACAAAAAATCAATATTAGTACTGCAGCCAAAAAAGAGAAAAACATACAAAGATATAATAACACTCCGTATAAAATAAAATATTGAACAAAACAAACCGCATTGAAAACCTAAGGTTAACGCGGGCGCTTCAGCAATGGGAAGCAGTCGTCTTGCTTATGGCTTGACGTTGTTATAATTTAGTGGCACTACAATCGAGGAAAACGATTATTGGATTGTTGTAATGACAAGTATTACTTATCATATGTGACAAAGATATTTCAGAATGGTCAACGAAATCAGAAATGAAAAATAATAATGATAAAACTGTATCTTAATTTTCATTAGAAAAATGCAAAGCTATTTTTTATTTTTTACTTTCAGTAAGCAATTTAATCGAAAAACAAATTACTGGAAAAATGTTCTGAAAAGAACAATAAAAATTTAATCTAAATTTATTGCTCACACATTGAATCAAAAACTGTGGTTTGGGAATGTCCGATGCGTCTAGAAGCCAAAGAATTAATCGTTTAAAGCAATCAAAACCAAACAAACCAATTAAACCAATATATACAATCTAAGACCAACTTTGCCGGGTTGCAACCATGGTTTTAGTAAATGTACATAACTAACAAGGCCCCCTGTATCCGGCTATGACTTACATATATAAACTATTTAAATAAATGTCATTTTCTTCTTAACATTAAAATAATTTGCATCCACGAAATGGTTACTGAGAGAAGTTTAAATTTAAATGCTTGTGTTTATATCTGGACCTGAGCATAGTGCCTTTATGTTTTATCTATATTTAGTTATTGTAAAATCATTGTGAATATTCATGCCTAGTTTTGTTATAAAATCATTTTTTCTCTTTTTCAGATAGGATCAATAAGTTATTCAGGCTGGCGCCTAACACGCCGTATGGGCATTATGTTTTTAGTATCTTATGCTGTTTACGTACTCTTTTCTGTAATGACAGAGTGTAATGTATTTGGTTTTGTCAATCCACCTATGTGCGGTGAATAATGGACCACATATATCACAGTTGTTATGTCAAAATCATTCCATTTCGTCATTAATCAGCAGCAATAGAATTACAAATACCACATTTGACAATCTGGTTTTCATTTTCAATTTCAAATATATGGTTCTAGTACAAAACAGTAAAATAACAAAAACGAACTCGAGGATAATTCAAAACGGAAAGTTCCTAATCAAATGGCAAAATAAAAAGCTCAATCAAATCAAACGAATTGAAAAAAACTGTCCTATTCCTGATTTGGTACAGGCATTTTCTTATTTAGAAAGTGTTGGTTTAAATCTGGTTTTATAGCTAGCTATACATCTCACTTGTATGACAGTCACATGAGAAAAACAAACAGACAGCATAGATTATAATAGGAAAAGATGTCAAAAATAGGGAAACAGCAGTAAAAATTGTGTTATAATCTTAATCACTATACAAACAAACATATATGTACTAAGAAACTCAAAAAGGCAAGTAGACTTATTTGCAAAAATGAAAGACAAGAATACAAATATTTACCATCGAGCAATAACACAATAACGAGATGTATGAGTACCTAGCCACGTCAATTATATATTAAATAGTAAGAGCAATATTCACAAAGACAAATACAGGAATACTATTACACATTGATAAGGAGATAAACAACGTCAGTACTTCGAATCTATACTTGAAGACCATCGTGTATTATTCGTACAGATGAATTTAATAATGAGTATGTAAAAGAATCAGTCAGACATTTCTGATAACTCATTCAGAGGCTTTTTCTGGAATAAAATCGAATTGTCATAATCGAATGAATTAAACATTTACCGACATATGAGTTTTATTGGATGATTTGTTTCAAACATTTTTTATAAGTTTGATATATGTCGTCTTCGTATGCCGCACTTGTTTTATTAGTTAATTTAGGGAAGGTTGGGCATTGCATTAGAAATTATTTTCTATACTCAAGTACAAATCTCTTTTTTATGCAAATCGTAGATATTGACTAAGGATACTAGTAGTTTATCCTGAATACATAATTTCCAAACCTAAATAAAATTGAACTGAAATTTTTCACAAGTTGACCTTGTATAAAGATAACAGTAGTATACCGCTGTTCAAAAGTCATAATTAGATTTTGCCGAACTAAATCCGGGTAACAAACTAAAATAAAGAATACTAATCAGTAAAAATGTAATCTACTTGGGCGCAGAATTGATTTTAAAAAAAGGTTTGGTACCATTTTTCTTTGCTATATAATGTTCATTTTCCTGATACTTTCTTATTTTTGATATAAGTCCTATAATACCCGAAGCGGATTCCTTGATGGGTCTTCCTTAGGAACGCTCAAAGCCAAATATTTGAAAGCGGTGGATTTATAAGCAGTTATAGGTACCAGGATTGTAATTTAGTATGCCAGACGCGCGTTTCGTCTACATAAGACTCATCAGTGACGCTCATATCAATGTATTTATAAAGACAAAAAAAAAATAAAGTTGAAGAGCATTGAGGATCCAAAATTCCAAAAAGTTGTGCCAAATACGGCTAAGGTAATCTATGCCTGGGATAAGAAAATCCTTAGTTTTTCGAAAAAATCTAAATTTTGTAAACAGGAAATTTATAAAAATGACCACATTATTGATATTCATGTCAACACCGAAGTGTTGACTACTGGGCTTGTGATACCCTCGGGGACGAAACGTCCACCAGCAGTGGCATCGACCCAGTGGTGTAAACAGTTATCAAAGGTACCAGGATTGTAATTTAGTACGCCAGACGCGCGTTTCGTCTACATAAGACTCATCAGTGACGCTCATTCAAAGTATTTATAAAGCCAAAAAAGTATAAAGTTGAAGAGCATTGAGGATCCAAAAATCCAAAAAGTAGTGCCAAATAATTGTTAGAGATCTAGAATTAGTTTTCAACAAACAAGATAGTTTAAAAATAGTAGGCCATGAACAATAATAGCATGGCAAAAACACTATTCTAATTGCCCTATAGGTTGTTCATACCAATACAAAATGGAATTCATTCTCAACACATTGCATATTACAACATACAAAAGGACGCATTTCTCTTGGTATCTCAGAGAAGCGACCATCTTCAACATTATTTTTCAATGTATCACTTCGTAGTTTTGTTGAACTTGAACAGAGTCGTCTGCAAAAAGTATCAAATAAATTAAAAGACCGCTCAGTTTCACTACATCTTCATTATATGTGACAGTTATATCTTGAATAATATCATTAATAAAATAGAGGAATAATAAAAGAGATAAAGGTTCGCCTTGTTTTACTCCTAACAAACTATAAACTAAAAAGGCATCAGAAAGAAGTCTACCAGATATTACTCGGAGACGCACAGACGTATAAATTGATTTAATTATGGCCACAAATTTACTGTTGACTCCATTCCGAAGTAATTTATAAATCAAAATTCTCCTGCTTAATTTGTCGAACGCTTTTTGAAAGTCAACGAAAGCGCAGTATACATTCGTTTTTTGTTGAAGAATATGTACAATTATACCATGTAAAACAAAAATAGCATCAATAGTTGAATGTCCAGGACGAAAGCCAAATTGATTGTCGATTAGTTTATCTTCGTCTTCGGACCATTCTAGTAATCGAGTAGTTAGGATAGACGTGAACAGTTTTGATAAGACGCTCACTAAAACAATGGGTCGATAGTTATTTGGATCGATCAAATTATCCACTCTTAGGAACAGCAATAACAATATAATCTGCCCAAGTATCAGGAAAAGTTCCACTTTCAAAAGTATAGTTGAAAAGTATACTTAGAATTGGAGCAAAATATATTGAACTTGCAGCAAACATTTCGCTGATAATTTGGTCATCTCCCGCGCTTTTGTTCAATTTTAGTTTTTTGATCGAATTCACAATTTCATCTTCAGTAATTTAAGAGTCTAGGATATCTATGCCTATATTTTCAAAATGTTCATTATTTATTAAGTTCAATACTTCATCACAATGATCGGGTGGATTTTCGCCAAGAATTCTTTCGAAATGTTTTAACATAACATCATTTTCAACTGTGCATCGTGTTCTTTTCGTAGGCCTAATAGTGGACCAAAATTTTAGTGGATCAGTTTTTGCAATATCACAAATTTCAACACCCATTTGCCGTTTATAGTTTACTTGGGCTTGCCATTTTATCCTGTTAAATCGATTTCTAGCATATATATATATACGATTGTCTATTAACATCAGTGGGGTGTCGAAAAAAGAAGTTTCGGACTTGGTGAAAAATATTACGCTTTGATTTACACTTTTCGTCAAACCAATCATTGTTTTTTTTTCTTTCTGTATTATCATTGTCCTCTTTAACTAGGACTAATCGACCAAAAATTTTAAAAGCACTGTCGTATAATATACGATTGATTTCCCCTACAGCTGTATTTAAATCTTTTTTAGAAGAGTTGTTGTCTACCAATGAGAACAACGCACTACGCTCTGTTTGTAAGACTTCCATGTAATCACTATTCTTATTTGAATCCCATTTGACATACTTGTGTACCTTGTGATATTTGTTCTGTGGACGATTGTTTGAGAAATTAAGTTTAAAAACTAATGGCGAAAGATCAGAGAATTAATTAAATTGCAGCAAATTAAAGTAACTTATAAGTTAATAGTCGATCGGCGATACCAGTAAGTAATCATTCATGATTCGTCCTCTACTTGTACAAAAAGTAAACTTTTCATCTGAATCGTCACTAAGTCTTCCATTGGCGACAGTAAGTCCTGTAGTAGAGCAAAGTTGAATAAGCTTACGACCAAAAGAGTTCACACATTTGTCCAATGAACATCTACTTTGAATGTTAAGGGGTTTTCTACTTGCTCAACGCTCTCGACATATTAATCTAAATTATCATCACAAAAAAAACTTCATTAAGTTCACCCACTCGACTATTCAGATCCCCACATACAAATGCTGATCCCCTCTCTTTATATTCAAGAACAATGTTTTCAATAATTCATGAAAATCGTCATTAACAATGATAAAAAAATTGCTTATTCAATTTGATAAGGACTATACCACAGTGTAAATTTCTTTCTATCGAGATATCACTACATAAAAAATGTTTACAATAAATAGCAATTTCTCCTTCATTTTTTGTACCTATATTATTGCTACGATTAATGAAAGATATATTTACAAAACCATCTATTTCGTCTATGTTATTATCATTTAACCAAGTTTCACAAATAAAAAGAAAATATAGCTATTTACTAAATTCAAAAAATCGTTGTCATTCCAGCACAAACATTTCAAGTTTTCAAAATGTTCTCTGAACGAATCCTATAGGTTTTGATATTTTCATCGCGTAGATGCTTCAGTGTTGGTAGTTTTGCTTTCCTGCGTTTTTAGATCTCTACTGGCAACTGCTCCGAAATTCCGTAATTCGAATCTTTCAAATTTTTAGCACTTTTTTCACTAGATCTCGACTGTCAAACGAAGCAAATTTTACAAGAATATGTCTAATCTGTTCACCCTTTTTGCCCAAACGGCATGCATCTGTAATATGTAACATCTGAGAATTTTCGATTTTAAGTTTTTCATGGCAAAACCCGTTGATTGTTTCAGGACAGTTTTCATCTGTAGTTTCAAGAATGTTATAGAAAATAAGATTGTTACACTGATTTCAATTGAACTTCAATCAACTCGTTTTGTAGTGAAGTAATGTCAGTGCCGAGCCCTAATTACTGAACTGATAATACCCAGTCAAACAGTTTGCTAGCAGCGTTATCGATTCAGTTTTAGAAAATTCAAATAACACTTAACAGATTTGGGGCGTGCGCAGAGTTTTTTTTAGATTTACCTTCATCAGGGACGCTCAAACACAAAAACTTAAATCCAAGTATATATATTTTTGGTGGCGTGTTTAGTATATGCGACTTTTTGTATTTCTTTGGTTCTTATAGCGTGACTCTGTACTTTAAAGATCCCGTCAGTATGATATTGTTCTATTTTATGTCATTATGATATATTTCTATTATGAATTACAAAATACGTTGAACCATAAATGTCAAAATCATTCAATCGCGTAGTGGAATTAACTATTTGTGGATTCTTATAAATTCTATATATATAACTTTTGGACTATTTTCAATCTCGGTCTATTTCTGAAATTTATTCTTACATACTTTTGATTTTTTTAACCTTATATGCTAACATTGCCTATGTAAATTTTTAAATTGTTTGTATGCACATTGAACGACAAATCTATGTGACGTATAAATTTTTCTGACGTCAGACACACAAATCAATGAAAGTTTTTGGAGATAGATGATCATAGATGTTTTTGTGTTCTGTTAATTTGTTTCTTTTAAAATTGTTATACGATGATGACTGATGTACCCATATTTTGACTATTTTATTTATTGTGTCTGTTTAGTTAACGCATCAATGTAAATATAACGGAAGTTGATGAGACTGTCATCAAAGTGAGAGGGTTAGCGCAATGAAACCAGGTTTAATCCACCATTTTCTACATTTGAAAATGCCTGTACCAAGTCAGGAATATGACAGTTCTTGTCCATTCGTTTTTTATGCGTTTTGTTATTTGATTTTGCCATGTGGTTATGGACTTTCCGAATTGATTTTCCTCTAAGTTCAGTATTTTTGTGATTTTACTTTTTCCTATACTTTTTGAGGAGCTTTGTGACCAGAAGGAAGGGCATAACTAGAATAGTAAAATCCACTTAGGGCACTTTTACCTGATAAGAATCACTAGTAAATGATTCCTTGTCTTGTACGGCCTTTGTATCTGTACAATCTTAAAAAAAGATTCAACATGACTAACACATTTATTGTTCAGTCTTTTTAACAGTTGTTTAGATCTAAATGACTGGTCCAGTCCAAAACTGATATACTGTTGGTTGGAATTGCAAATCGTAACAAATATTCTTAATTCAACAACGAAGAATGTAGGAAAGACAAGTTATGACAAACTGAGACACTGATTACTGGGTGTATGGTAACCATCGATAAGCACCAGTCCATCAGCAGCGATATTGACCTGTCATATAAAACCCATTCTACACCACTGTCTATCATTGAAAAAAAGTCAAATAACAAAAGTACTGAACTCTAAAGGAAATTCAAAACCTGCACTCTTTTGTTTTTGTTTTAGTTTATTCTCTTGGTTTGTTGTATAATTAAGGTGTATCGTACATTTCATTTTATTAACCCCCAACCCAACTCGGTTACGTTACGATGGCCTCTCTTAAGCATACGTTTTCGGGTGGAAATGTCGCACTTAAGGAATATAAATTAACAAATGTTGGTTTGGATCATTCTTTACAAGTCGATTTGTTTGGAAATATTGCATTCCTCATTTAATGTGGATCGGTCTTGCAGATTTATACACTATCCTCATTGTGCCCTCGGTGGTCGAATAGTCCTAATTATTCATCAAGTGGTCAGTAGACTGTCAAGTCTGGGATGGTGAAGTCGAACCATGCAAATGGATGGGTATGTTTGAATCCGATCTTGATTAACGATTATTGTCAGTTTTCTTGCCGAATGTTAGTTGTTCTCTCCTGCTTTCTCTTTAGATCGCCATAATTTAGTCAAGAATTATGAAAAACAACAATAGTTACCTCGTGGTGTTGGTTCTTCTAAGACAGAAAACAATACAACCAGATGTTTTAACTTCAAGAGACTTTTATTCACAGTCTGTTTTATTAAATTTGACCTCAATCTTTGAAGCATTAACCTTAAAACCGATAGGGATCTTTCTGTCTGTGATGAGACAATAAACCAAAATAATGCAATACTATTTCAAGTATTTAACTTAGCATCGTAGCCACTGTTTTCCGCAAATTTTAGTCTACCATTAGTAAGAATGACCATGACCTTTGGCATGAGGGTCATCCATTTCTTCATTCTTTAACTTTTTAAATATTTTTTTTTTATTCTAAATTAATTTTTCCTACTTTTTTCTTTACTCTTTTCATTATTTTTGTTTCTTTTATTTTGCACTTTATGCCTATTATTCTGTTAACCCTATTCAGAACCTCTGACTTTGTGATCTAAACATCAATACGAATATTCCTCTCATATCTGACCAAACATCCAAGAAATGTTTCAGTCATAATTGCAATATATAACTGCTTCAGAAACAACTCTTCTTATGCAAAATTTCAATTATTATTAGTTACCTGGACCTTGACCTTTGAAGTAGTGAACTCGAAATCAATAGGGGTATTCCTTTTTTATGGTTACAATCCAATGTAAAGAAAAGGCAACAAACATAAACGATGGACTGACTGATGGATAGATGGACTGGTCAAAACTGACCAATTATAAGAGAAATAAGTTCTGACACCAGATTGTAAAATAAAAATCAGAGATTTATTAGTTTGCATAACATTTAAAATACAATGTCACAATATAAACAATAAAATGATATTGACAATGAAAAATAGTCTAAATAACCACAATATTAACAAGAAACAACTATCACAGAATCTAGTAACAGTTAAAATATGTTATGTCACAAGAACTTCACATACCATTGTAGTAGCAATTCTGATAATGTTCATGTTCTATCCTTGTGACATTTGAAGACAAGAATTATACCTTTGTGATTGATATATAAAAATATGCCCTAATTTTGAAGTCAACCTTAACAAATGACATGGTAAAGAACAGAAATCCCTAAAACAAATATCATCCACAAAAGTATAATTTTACCTCAATCAGCAAAATTGGAATCTGCAAAACAAAAAAAGACACAAAAAGCCAGAATAAATGACTTCCTTGTTTTCTCATATACATATGAAAATACTCAGAAATTAATTATTTATCCTTTTGATGACATAACTAACATCATTGTCATTCTTGTTATAAACATATTACCAAAAGAGAGATAACAAGATCAGGAAAAACATAACAAAAGTATTTTACAATGAAAAAAGCATTACAGCACTTGGATATTACTGTAATCCTATATGTTAATATAACATAATCTACTTTATAATTCTATAAATGATAATAATAAGATCAACTGAAAGCATTAAGTCATTTGGTACCACAAATCATTAAAATACCAAGAAAGAGTTTAACAACCAGGGTTATGATTTACAGTTAACATAAATCTATTGTCCTTTAATGCCTTCAAATAAAATGACAATTGATATTCCTTAACTAATTCAACAAATTCAGTTTCAAAACATGGCTATACTGTCTTTTTAAATGTTTCATTGAATTTATGTTGCTTATTTCTCAGGAAATACTTTTTTTAATATTTCCATTCCTGGATTAACCAAAAGTTGGTATCAATCCCTCAGCCGAAATTCCCACACCTAGCACTTATGTCATTCATTATCCAACTCAAAACCTATTGTCACAAAGTGAAAAGTTGGAAACAATGCATATCTTTCTTTTAATATAAACTGAGTCATTTTTAATGTTTAAATGTTCAATGACAACTTCCAGCGCTTGACCAATTCAATAGCTTCTGAAATCTTATTTTGTCTTCAGAATTTTTAAAAATATATTTATAATGTGTAAAATTATTTTTTAACTTTTTTTAAAACTAACCGATGGAAAAAGGATGACCTTATTAAAAGCTGTGTTATATAAAACTAGAGGCTCTAAAGAGCCTGTGTCGCTCACCTTGGTCTATGTGCATATTAAACAAAGGACACAAATGGATTCATGACAAAATTGTATTTTGGTGATGGTGATGTGTTTGAAGTTCTTACTTTACTGAACGATTTTGCTTCTTACAATTATATCTATAATGAACTTTGCCAATTAGTAACAGAGAACTATATTTGGTAAAAATTTACATAAATTTACCAAATTAATGAAAATTGTTAAAACTTGACTATAAAGGGCAATAACTCCTTAAGGGGTCAATTGACCATTTAGGTCATGTTGACTTATTTGTAGATCTTACTTTGCTGAACATTATTGCTGTTTACAGTTTATCGCTATCTATAATAGTATTCAAGATAACCAAAAACGGCAAAATTTCTTTAAAAATTACCAATTGGAGGGCAGCAACCCAACAACCAGTTGTCCAATTCATCTGAAAAATTCAGGGCAGATAGATATTGACTTGATTAACAATTTAACTTCTTGTCAGATTTGCTCTAGATGCTTTGGTTTCATAGTTATAAGCCAAAAACTGCATTTTACCCCTATGTTCTATTTTTAGCCGTGGCGGCCATCTTGGTTGAATGGCCAGGTCATCGGACACATTTTTCAAACTAGATACCCCAAAGATGATTGTGGCCTAGTAGTTTCAGTGGAGATTTTGTAAAAGATTACTTAGATTTATGAAAAATGGTTAAAGATTGACTATAAAGGGCAATAACTCCTAAAGGGGTCAACTGACCATTTTGATCATGTTGACTTATTTGTAGATCTTACTTTGCTGAACATTATTGCTGTTTACAATTTATCTCTATCTATAATAATATTCATATAATAACCAAAAACAGCAAAATTTCCTCAAAATTACCAATTCAGGGGCAGCAACCCAACAACCAATTGACCGATTCATCTGAAAATTTCAGGGCAGATAGATCTTGACCTGATAAACATTTTTATCCCATGTCAGATTTCCTCAAAATGCTTTGGTTTTTGAGTTATAAGCCAAAAACTGCATTTTACCCCTATGTTCTATTTTTAGCAGTGGAGGCCATCTTGGTTGGTTGACCAGGTCACGCCACACATTTTTTAAACTAGATACCCCAAAGATGATTGTGGCCAAGTTTGGATTAATTTGGCCCAGTAGTTTCAGAGGAGAAGATTTTTGTAAAAGATTACTTTAATTAACGAAAAATGGTTAAAAATTGACTATAAAGGGCAATAACTCCTAAACGGGTCAACTGACCATTTTGGTCATGTTGACTTATTTGTAGATCTTACTTTGCTGAACATTATTGCTGTTTACAGTTTATCTCTATCTATAATAATATTCAAGATAATAACCAAAAACAGCAAAATTTCCTCAAAATTACCGATTCAGGGGCAGCAACCCAACAACCGATTGACCAATTCATCTGAAAATTTCAGGGCAGATAGATCTTGACCTGATAAACATTTTTACCCCATGTCAGATTTGCTCTAAATGCTTTGGTTTTTGAGTTATAAGCCAAAAACTTCATTTTACCCCTATGTTCTATTTTTAGCCGTGGCGGCCATCTTGGTTGGTTGACCGGGTCACGCCACACATTTTTTAAACTAGATACCCCAATGATGATTGTGGCCAAGTTTGGTTTGATTTGGCCCAGTAGTTTCAGAGGAGAAGATTTTTGTAAAAGCTAACGCCGGACGACGACGGACGACGGACGCCGGACGCAAAGTGATGAGAAAAGCTCACTTGGCCCTTTGGGCCAGGTGAGCTAATAAGGGAGAAAAACCTTGTATTAGTGTTCACAAAAAGGCTTTTTATTACCTTCAAATCATTTGATCATTTTAAAATATCATACAGTATATATATATTTAATGTTACATATACCACAATCTTTTTTAAATAAATTTTCTACCATAAGTGTGCTCTTAAGAGAGAGGGATTACAAAAGAAACAGTTCTGTTGTGGCTTTTTCAAGAATAATATTAAAACATTTTCCCCACTGGTACAATAAAGCTGCCTAACTGATGACTTTTTGCTTCCTTTGTACACTGTACATATACAAATAAACTACATCTAGAGAATCTTTGATATACAATATTTAATAAACAGATATATATTTCTATAACTATACATTAAATGTGTATTTTCAAAACAGATCAAAAATATTTTTTTTATCAAAAAGTACATTGAATTGAATTAATATGTGATGAAAAAAAAATAGTTTCCTCTAGTATGTTGTTGAGTGTGAAAAAATGTATACCAATAATACGTTTTAACTTCATCTTCCATATTCATTTATTGGTATGTGTACACAAAAAAGCTACCAGCATAATGACAGTTTCAATTTATCTTAATGAAGATCGATTTATACACATTTAAGAAATAGATTTTCAAAACTAAAAAATGTTTGTGTAAAAGCTGGCAAATACAGCAAGTACAATAAGCTTGATACAACATTTAGTCCATCTTAAAAGAACCCCTTGATGTGTGATATTATGGATTCAATATTATTTGTGGGGTGCCAGTTTTCTTGGATTTTGAGGATAAAGGTGTAACACAAACTTAAATCTTTAAAGAAGTACACATTTTTAATAGGTTTAATATGCAGACACTGGCAAAAACATTCAAATATTTACAAAAATGCAATTATTCCTCATGTCACAAAATTGGTACCCACCAAATATTTTCAAAAATAAATGAATCAATCAACCGTATTCAATGTTATTATGTAGTAGAATTGAACATATTTACTGTAATTTGTTGAAACAGAGAGATGTGCTTCATCTTTTAGCATCACAACAAATCATTTTCATTCTGTCAATGTTTAGATTTTATCAATTTATACTGAACTCAAAGGTTCACTCAAATTATCATTTCATTTCTACTTTCTGGAATAACTTGTGTAATGTAATATAAACAGTAGTAAATGATTCCAATTTCAAAAAGACCAAGTGAAATGGCCTTGCATCCTTTAAATGAATATTTTCAGAGTCCTTCAATTACTTGAACATAAACTTAAATTATCCTGACACATAAGTTATACCAAAGGTTACATAGCAACAATACAAGAAGACAGATTTAAATTCTGACAATCAGAATTAAAGGAACTCAATCACACTAGTTTTAAATATAAGAAAACAGTGTGTCACAAAAATCTTATTAAAAAGGTACTTAATTTGAAAAATATGTCTATATACAACCTTTTAATATATTCTTTTCCTTCCAGTAGTCAATATAATAAAAAAAAAGCTATCATTAGCATAGTTTTCTCTCAATTTTTTCTATGTCTGTGGCAAGTATGTAATGTACAAGAAGTTGAATAAGATAATTAGTTACAAAACACAAGTACAAATAAACATAATTTAGCACTCAAATTTCCATAATAAACAAGTACTTAATCTATTGAAACTTAATAATCAATTAATAATTAACAAAACATTTATAACAATCAATTAGGAGAATGTTCTGTAAACAAATAGAACAGATCATTTTGTCATAGCTGAACAATGCATCTATGTTATACATTTTATTCTAAATAATTATATATCTATCAAGTGAAAAATTGGATTAATTTTCTTTGAAAAAAATGTCATGTACTTATTGCAGTTGCATGAATTATATCTCAAACTAATATAAGATATAAATCAAATATTTTGTATAAAGGAATTTCTTTTAAACTATTTGGATGTTGTGCGTTACCCAAATTTGTTCAAAAACTGTTTTCATGAAGAAAACACTTGTAAACAAATCATTTAAGTTAGTGGCTGTTGCTTCTGGTTACATTAACATGGTGTCATTTTTTTATTTTTCTAACTTCCAGAATATTGTTTCACAAATTTAATGCAGACTGTTTATTTTATGAGAGGGATATAGAAAATACACTTAATGCCGAATTGCATCAATAATTAACTTTCTGTATGGTCATATTTACCTGAACTTTAAAAGTACTGCCTTTAAATACTCTAATTTAAACATTTTCAAGAAACTTATATCATGATTATAAATATGGGACCGCAAAAGTACATGCAACTACGAAATTGATTTTAATACAGAATTTTATTAGCTAACAGCATTTGCAGATATCCATGTACATGTTCATGTATATTTACATGTGTGTGCATATGGCACATGTAGGTCTGAAGGCACTTTAAATAACAAGAAACCGAAACAGGCCTTCAAAAGGAATTGATTGTAACAAACATACAATTGGAAATATAAATTTTAAAATGTTAACATATGGAAAATGCAATATGTACTGTTTGTATCAGAAATATATATTAAGTTTAAAAGTCACATTTAATCAGAAAACTCAACTGTATACATGTACTATAAAAACCTACAATGAAACTACAAAGCTATCAACTGACAAATTAACTGCAAGTACAATTATTATTGTTGAGAAACACCTTGAATAAAGAAAATGATATGAAAAAGTGTACAACAGGGAATAATTTTTAAAAATTGAGAACCATTTGTCCTTTTCTATCTAGCAATTACTTGCCTTATAACAGTGAAATTTTAAACACATGCTAAACACTCCAACAAACATGACAAAGACATGGTTACAGCAAATTTCATTTAAATTTGAAACTATTTATTGTGTACTACAATTGTGATGCAGGTTGTTACATATGAACAGCTTGAAACATTTTCATAACACAAAAATCTTTTGCGATATTGAAAAAAATCAATTCCCATCTATACCCCAAAAAATTACCCATGTTTATTATATAAATAATATTTTACATCCATCAATGATTTACCAGAAACAAACGAAAGTTAAGAAATCCTGACTTTGATATTATATTGTAGACAATATAAGAAGGGAAATAATAATGAGGTCTAACAATACTTTACTGGTACAATGTACATGAAAAAATAAAAATCAGCAGAAAAAAAAACCCATATATTGTCTATTTGACTGTTTGTCTCTAATGCTAAAGAGGACTTTAATGTGTAAAAGTGCAATTCACATGCATATTAAAGCATTGCATTGTCATTATAACAAAATGAACTGGTCAGAACAGGCATGATCACCTAAATGGAATGTTAAAGAAACTAAACTTATAAATTATATATACATTGTATACATAGGAATACATAAATAAATCACCAGGTTTTCAATTCGTTAAACTACATTCATTTAACAAAGTCAAAGATGTCTATGTTTTAAGAAAACTTTGAGCAATAAAAAATATAGTAATTCTCAACAAAATTTAAAGGGGGAAAAGAAAAAAGTTTTGTAAGATAACAACAATACAGTTCAGTATAAATTCAAAAATGTAATTTAAAGCAGGAACCTAGTATTCATTTATATACAAATGAAAGATGAGTAGTACACAAGTACTAATGTGCATATGTATTTATATGCAAACAAATGAAAATGCATTCCAAATCCCTTTCTGTTTTCTTCTTCTGTGAGTTTTTCTTTTGTGTCTGCTTATATACAATGTAAAAAAGAACATTTTGGTAATAATATCATTATAGAATATGACTGTAAATCTATAGACTAACAAGTCTTCTATTGAATAACACAGGCTTGAGAATTGTCTCCATCCCTGCCAGCAGCCTTAGCAAAGCAAATGGCCTGCATCCATTCATGCTGGGTATTTTCACTATCAGCTTGCATATAAAATGACCTGTTACTGTCTTTGGATTTTATCCTGAATGTATGATCCTTCTTATCTATATTTGATTCAGATATTTCAGCATCATTCAGTGCTATTCTTTTTGATGCATTCTACAAATAAAAAAAACTTAAAATTTATAATAAAAACAAGAATGTGTTTCCAGTACACGAATGCCCCACTCGCACTATCATTTTCTATGTTCAGTGGACCCTGAAATTGGGGTAAACCCTCTAATTTGGCATTAAAATTTAAAAGATCATATCATAGGGAACATGTATACTAAGTTTGAAGTCGATTGGACTTCAACTTCATCAAAAACTACCTTGACCAAAAACTTTAACCTGAAGCGGGACAGACGGACGAACGGACGAATGAACGGACGAACGAACAGACGGACGAACGGACGCACAGACCAGAAAACATAATGCCCCTCTACTATCGTAGGTGGGGCATAAAAATTGTACTTAAACATAGAAATAAGATGATGTCGTATAAGTGGCAATGAAATAACTCTCCATCCATGTCACAATGTGTAAAATGTACATGTAATTAAAGGTTTCAGTTTGACATCACCGAATGATGCAGATTTTTTCTCAATACTAGACAAATTCTGGAAGTCTATCATTACTATTGAAACCAAATAAAGGATTTCTGATCTTTAATTGATGATCCATTAAAAGTCATTCCAGTAGGAAAATTTATATACTTACATGACTTGTAATGTGGTTGGTTAATTCTATATAATGTAGCTATTCAAATTTTTTAACTAGTTTTTTTTTTTACTTCAGTATACTGTACATACTTAAGCATGGATGCATGTACATTTATGTGTTTGAGATTCTTAATTTGGTCAGAGGTTTCTAAATAATTTTATGATCTGATGAAAAACTGTGGTGTGGATGCATGTACCGGTATTGATGATATGGAGTGTCCAAGCGAAATCATACTTCCAGAGTGCATATGTACATGTATCTTTTTTTACTGCCATGTTTGAAGTATTGTAAAATATTGTTTGATTTTTAAGTGTACTTTTTGTCAGTCTTCATATTACTCATTGGAGCTTCTGGTATTCGTAAATTTTTATTGTATATATTATAATCATTTTATTGTTACATGTATTTCACGAAGTTTTCCTATGATCTAACTGACTGATAAGTTCCTCACACAGCACAGGAAAGTGATATGACAATTATCACTTCAAACTAAGGGAGCATGTGCTGTTGTCAATGTAAATTTCAACGTCGTCATAGGCAAAGTAGCGACAAACAGATTATCATTGGTCTTCTCAACAGACAACTGCATTGTTTTTTTCATTTTCTCCATAGCCAAAGTGATAATCTATAATTATTCGTCCTAAATTTATTTTACACATGTATTATCATAAGATAAAACTTATGCCATGTATGCTAGACAATGTTTATCACATTTATATTTCCAATTATTATATTGAACAAATAAACATTACCCTGAAACTCATTTTTTATGGTTTTGTTTTATACATACTGCATCTTAATATAATTGAGACTATAAATTTGAGAGGATATATTTTAAACTACATATGATTAAAGTTTAAATTGCAAAAATTTCGAAACTACAAGGAACCAACCATGCACAAGTTATTCATCTTGCATTCCTCACACAGTCCAAAATCAAGTTTGAATGATAAAGTCTGCCATATTATGCTTTATCCCCGGCTTAGTATATATCTAGGATTTTGATTGGTTAACTCACATCGTTACAAAACCCATAGCCCCTGGGTGTTGCTAACATATATCCTCGGACGTTGCTAACCATTATCCTGGGGAACTTCACGCAAGTTTTCCTTAGTTCATTGCTCCTTGTGAAAGATTGAATTCTGTGGATTATCCATGATGTTTGTAATTAAATATTTAATTCATTAACGATTGTGTCCTATTATGCCGATCTTTTACACTCATTTCATTAAATGCATCACTTGACTGTCACATTTTCAAGGAATGGGACTACTGACCTAGCTATGCAAATGACCCACATTAACATCACACCATCTATGATGTAACTCTCACAACATTGAGCGCCAAATTTGACTCAATCCAGTTACTCTGTCTCCGTATTAAAAACGTCTTATATTTGACTACCTGTAGGGTTCTACGTACCAAAGGCAATACCCTACACTACGTAAAAAACATGTAAAATTTCCAAATTTCGATAAAGCTTTTATAGATAATGAAAAAAACGTTGTTTTCACATTACACTTTATACCCGAATTTCCATAAAACTCGCCCGATTCAGACTAAGACCGGGGATAAATTCATTAACACCCTTCAGTACCCTGTACACTCTTCGGCTACGCCTCATGGTGTACTGGGGTACTTCAGGGTGTTAAAATATCCATATCTTTTCAGCTACGCCTCATCGTGTACTGGGGTACTTCAGGGTGTTAAAATATCCATATCTACAGATATGAAAGTAGATAACTTATAATATCACGGAACTTGCATTCTTTCTTTCTTTCTTGTGTATAAGCTTCCTATCTTAGGAACACCCCTTACTGGGTAATCGGGAGTATTTACAGGATAAAACCCACAAACAAAATGCAAGAATAATTTATCTCAAAAATATAGAATTTATTGTCTGTAAAAGCAGTAATCTTTCAGCTGTCAGGCAATACCTATCATTTCGCTCATTCATATTAAGTTCATGAAGTTTAATAGTCCAAATAATTATGACGTCTTTCAAGACGTCATAATTCGAAGTAAGGCGTCAAAGAAAAAAATTATAATAGCCTTTCAAGACGTCATAATTATTTGGACTAGAAGATTAAGGGAGTTCTCAGGGAAATCGTTGTACCTACAATGTATATATTATTTTTGAAAATCAACACAAATTGTGAAAAAAATGAGATGTAATTTCTTGTCAATGATACAATTTTGATTATTTTAGATGCAATATGGAATGGTGAGTATTGAGTGCCATGGTTATTATTTTCGAGTAATTAGTTGAAACTATAATCTGAATGTAAGAATAGTACGTTTCAAATTTGGATATTGCAAAATGTCATAATTTTACCTCGGGTGTGTCACCATATAACAAATCAGTGTTTTTCAGAAGAAACCATTGTTTCTTCCACTTTCTGGATATTTTTGATCGTTTAAGTAACCATCCTTTCAATTCATTGTGGGTCAATGCCTCATCATTATGGCTACTGGTTGTATTTAAACTATTTGTTCGGCTGTCAGATGATTCCGAAGAAGCCATATTTGTTTGGAGTTACTGGGTGTGTTTGACTTTTTGTTTATTTTTAAAATATAATAACCTTTCATACACGGTTCGGATGAGAAAATCCGAAATTTGAAACACTATGTAATAGAGAAAAAAAAAATGCTTTTTTTTCTTTTTTTTTTTGTGTGTCCGCTTGCTCGATCGGTTTATGTAGACATGGTAAGAAAAATTATCAGAAATATTTTAAAAATAATAAAATAAAAAAAAAACTCCATATCAGTAAATATTTAACTTTAAGCAAAATTCAAAATGGAAAGTCCTGAAACAAATAGCAAAATCAAAAGCTCAAACCCATCAAAAGAATGAAAAGCATGTCTCCGATGATACTATTAAAGTTTACCACCCCCCCCACCCCCCCCAAAAAAAAACAACCAACAAAACAAACCAAACCAAAATGCCCGTATTTAAAGGCCCATGAAAGGGGACATCTTAAACTTTAACTATTTTTAAAACAACTTCCATGACTGTGTATCCAGTACATTTTCCTTCAATTCGAGTTAACGTTAGAAAGGTTTATGCATGTGCCTGTCCTAAACCAGGAGCTAAACTAAACTTAGTCAGGAGCCTGTTATTCAGTTGTTGTCGTTTGTTTTATGTGTTACATATTTGTTTTTCGTTCATTTTTTGCCGTGACATAAATAAGGCCGTTAGTTTTCTCTTTTCTTGTTTTACATTGTTATTTCGGGAGCCTTTTATAGTTGACTATGCGGTATGGGCTTTGTTCATTGTTGAAAGCCGAATAGTTGTTGATTTCTGTGTCATTCTGGTCTCTTGTAGAGAGTTGTCTCATTGGCAATCATACCACATCTTCTTTCTTTATAATTAATGAGTTGCAGCAAATCAATTTTTCACCAGTTTTTTTCAAGGGACCATTCAATCTGGGAACAGTATATCTGTTCCTGATTCAATCAAACTTGAGCAAGAATAAGAATATTTATAATTCCAACCAAGGGCCCTTGATGGGCAGCATAACAAGATTAGTATCATTCAAAATTCGAAAAGTGAAAGGAACAGTCAAAAGCACGCAATGTGTCTGAAACATCCATTGACTACTGTGTATATGATCTGGATCATACAAGTATTTGGAACAATAAGCGTACACATAGAAACAAATTATTCCATTAAATTTTTTCATATGCTTTATTACTAAAGTCAATGGTAGATTGTTTATATTGTTTAAAATAACTCAGAAAGATTAGTTGTTGTGTTATAATTCGAGATAACCGATAGCATATCACGTGTAGCATATACGTCATAGTCCTGCTACCACAATATTGGATTTTGTCCGCCGATACGAATCGAATACAGAGAACACATTGAAGTGTGTGAGGTATGCAAAATGGACGTATTGATTTATATATTTTTTAAATCCTTAACAACGTAATAAACTTCAAGGTGAAATATTAACTGGCTGTCCTTTTAATTTTATACCCATATGTGACGCCGAAATAAAAAGAAAAAAACTAAAAAAACTAAAACTATACTGTCAGTTTATTTTCAATTTATGAGTTTGAATGTCTCTTTCGTATCTTTTGTTTTGCGCTTCGTGACAATCTATTTGACGTTTTATAGTTTCGAGCAAATTGACGAAAACAATACATGGAAGTCTTATATTGGGTGATATGTCCGGATAATTAATAACTTGTTCATTAATGTGGCAAACATCATTGGCAATCTTTATACTCTCATTGAAGAGAATTAACCAAAGCTGTTCGCTATGTAGAGTCCGCATATCATCATGTTATCGGAATTCCAATTGGGACTAACTGTACACCACGTATTGCGGACCTGTGTCTGTATTGTTATGAGTTACAAGTTATGACTATATAATATCAGCAAAGGCCCATGGAAAAAGTAAAATCACATAAATACTGAACTCTGAGGAAAATCCAAAACGGAAAGTCCCTAATCAAATGGCAAAATCAAATGCTCAAGCACATCATTGAATTTATAACAACTGTCATATTCTTGACTTGGTACAGGCATTTTAATAGAAACTGGTGGATTGAAGCTGGTGTTATAGCGCTAAACCTCTCACTTGTATGACAGTCGCATCAAATTCCAGGAAACAACATCTGATCCAAAAATTAAATAACACATTTACATATTTACATGATATATTGGCTCTCAATAATTCAAGATTTATTCTGCTGAACTGGCTTAAAACAAAGCTAATAATAACAAGAACACAAGAGATGATTTTTCATTTCCTATTGTTAATTTAATATCCATTTTTAGATGGTGACGTTCCCTTATCACCATCTTATATATATTTAGTGTTTATATATTTATCTCTCAGCGTGTTCTATTCGCTTGTGTGTGTAACAACGTATTTGATTTCAACGGAAGAAAGAAATCTCTGTATTACTGAAAAAAAATTACACCAGGGTTTTCAATATCACAAACTAGTCAAAATATTTACTTAATTTTATAATCTGTACAAGGACATCATTCGTAAATATAAATCAATATGCAGACATCCTATACGTTCGGGTATTTCACATCCAATATCTTATGGTAATATTCTTTACAAAGCACAAAAATGTCGGCATTCACCTCAAAAGCTAACCAAACCTTTAAACAGACTTGTTCGGAAAGGATATTGTTACGATACTGTTATCAGATCATTAAGGATTGCAATTTTGGTATTAATATTGATTTACTCATAGGGTCTTTGCATCGGAAATAAACATAATCAATCTAAAACCAGTTGTTGGCATGATACGGGTTATGTTCTTCTCATATATTTTATGATGGTATGATAATAAACCCCTAAAGGGAGGAATTGTACTTCATTTGCATATGATGAAGACATACTTTTTCAAGCAGTTTAATTGAGGTATGTCAGCAGTCATGTCAGTAGCTGCTAGCAGTCCTTTGTTAATTTATCAATATTGTAATTTTACTTAGTTTCTTTTGTTACCTAGTCTGACATCGGACTCCGACTTCTTTGAAACTGAGTTTTACCTTGCGTATTGCTATGTATTTCGTTACTCTACATTGGCTAGAGGTATAGGGGGAGGGTTGTGATCTCACAAAACATGTTTAACCCCGCCGAATTTTTGTTCCTGTCCCAAGTCAGGAGCATCTGGCCTTTGTTAGTCTTTATGTTTTTTTTTATTTTTAGTTCATTCATATGGTCCTTTATGTTTTGGAGTGAAGTGTGACGTCCATTTTTACTGTGCACACTTTTGTATAGGGACCAGCTGAGGACCACCTCCATGTGCGGGATTTTCTCGCTGCGTTGAAGACCTATATATAAATAGGTGGCCTTCGGTTGTTGTCTGGTCTTTGGTCGGGTTGTTGTCTGCTCTTTGGTCAGGTTGTTGTCTGCTCTTTGGTCGGGTTGTTGTCTGCTCTTTGGTCGGGTTGTTGTCTCCTTGACATATTCCTCATTTCAATTCTCAATTTTATAAATTAAACTCGTAAACAGTATGGCGAAGAACTACTTCTCCAGCCAGTATAACTATGACACCGACCATAAAGAGTAAACGACGAAAGCGTATGACGGTATTTCCGTTTTTGAAAAAAAGTTAAAATTGAAAAATCCAGTGATATTATCAGTACAATTTGATGTCAACAACAGTATTTCCAGAAAAGCTAAAGGTTCCCCAGGTTGTACCACTATGTTAGGAAAACTATACATATGCTCGACAAAGGAAATTATCGACCAATTAGTGTGAAGCCAAGTATTTCTAAATTTTAGGAACGTGATATGTTATCAACTAGCAGTGTTTTTTTCATAAACATTTTAACCCATATTATATTAAATGAATTTAGATCCGGGTATGGGTGTCTGACTGCCTTCTTAAAAATATCAAGGATAAATAAAAGAAGGCATAGGACGATAACAAATGTGTAGTAGCAATTTAATTTTTGATAGAAATTCAACTTTCCAAAAGTTTTAAAGATTTATCAGTACAAAATTACTTACAAAACAGAAAACATTGTGTAAAGATAAAAAATATTTACAGTAATTATGAAATTAATTGTACATTTTAATCTATGATTTTTGGTATTTTTATTCAGTAGATAATTCCATGATATTTCTGTTGTAACTGATAATAACGGCATATAAGGGGACGACCATTTGATATTCTGGGGGGGGGGGGGGGGGGGGCAGGAGGATTTGTTTTTGATCGGTTATTTATTTTTGCAAACTAAGAGGACAGATTATTCATTTTCTGCACTATTGAAGCAAGATTTTTCATTTTCATTAAAGCAAGGGACTGATTATTCATTTTCACAACTATATTTTTGATATTCGAAAAACATACAATATTTTAAATGTTTTGTTTATAAATAATACATATAGTATAGTCAAGTCATTATGTAACATTTAATTAGATTAACCATCCCCCTCTACAGAAATGAATCTGAAAATGAAATTTTGTTTTAATAATTTTTTGACAATATTTTGGTCTCAAAGCAAAATGTATAAATTCAGTGTAAGACTGAAGTTTCTAGGGAAACATCAAAAGACCAATGTGCATGATAAAGCAAAAATGGAATTCACATAGTTAAGCCTGTGGCTGCTGTTTTTTTTTTTTTTAACTTATGATCAAGTTCATAACAAAATTACTAGATTACAAAAGGAATGCAACACTAACAGAATACAGAAGGGCAATCAATGAACAAAAGACAAATAAATAAGAAACATTGATCCTGAAAAATCAGGGCTATAAGTCTGAGGGAAAACAGAACTTTCTTCTTGCAAGGCCGTGAACACAATTTGATATGGAGACAAGCGTTTGGTTTTGAAATTTCCTACATGGAGTTACGGCCCTGTTAAAATAAAGGTGAGGTAAGGTTTCCTGAGACAATATACTTCAAGTTAAATGAAACCAATTTTCAGACATTTCAAGTATATTTAAATAATATTTATACTTTTGTTATTAAAAAATTTGGGAAGTGTTTCCAGATTTTTTTTGGGAAAAAAGATGAATTTATGAAGAATCTGGTGCCATCTCATATACTTTCGATTAGACCTGCTAATTTATTTATTTTCTATACATTGCAAGTCAGGTAATTTATTTTCAAACTACCACAGAACAAACCATTTATTTTTGTGATTATCAAGGCTGAGTTATCTATTTTCAAAATCCTCCTGCCCCCCCCCCCCCCCCCCCCCAGAATATCAAATGGTCGTCCCCTAAGTATGCCGAGTAATAAAACACTTTCTCTAATTCTATGGGAATATATACCTTTCCGAACCAACTGTATAAAAAAATTTAATCAACGTGTGGTTGCCGTTGATCTCAGAAGATGATTGGCTGAGTCAAAGGGTCATAACCTTTCTCGGCTCCCTGAATTGATCAAAATGTTCCAACAGGTGTTAATGAAATTGACAACTTCGTGGAAAGTGGAAGGCACTCGAAGGGGATTTTGGTTTAGAAAAGAAGAAAAATTATCTTTTAATCATTAGAGAAACAGATTATTACATAGTAACGCGTGGATTATCGGATTTATCCAATCTCGATAGTTAAATTATCAATTTTAAAGTCCTCGCCGAGGCTCGGACTTTAAAATTGATATTTTAACTATCGAGATTGGATAAATCCGATGCTCGGACTTTAAAATTGATAATTTAACTATCGAGATTGGATAAATCCGATAATCCACTTGTATCAATGTAATAATCTATATTTATCCTACACGGTATGCCGATTTTGATATGCTATATCAAGGATAAAATGTATTTATTTTTCTCCCCGGGGGTATCACAAGCCCCGTAGTTAACTCTTCTGTGTTGACATGAATTCAGAAATATCATTGATATTGGTCATAATAAAAACTTAGACCTAACTGTTTTTCAAAATACTTTATGTATAGATGATCTTAGCCATTTAATTCGTTTTTGATGTGTTTTTCATTTGATTTTGCCATGTGATTATGGACTTTCCGATTAGCTTTTCCTCTGAGTTCAGTATTTTTGTGATTTTACTTTTTTAGCTGTATTTGGCAAAACTTTAAAGAATTTTTGGTCCTCATTGCTCTTCATGATCGCTTCCTTTCTATTGTTAATTTATTATTTAAACTGTACTGTACTGTATGCCATAACCATTAAATGTACATGTGTTTGTGCTAAAAAAATAATTGTCTAGTTGTCTCTTTTCTTGGCCTTTATATTTTTGATTCGAGCGTCACTGGTGAATCTTGTGTAAACGAAACGCACATATGGCGAACAAAATTTCAATATGTATGACAAGTCTATTTGTTATATAAATTACCAGACACTGAATGATTATACCACAAATTTGTGAAAGTTTTAACCTATGCATATATACTTTAAATACGATAAAAAAAAAATCATGTCTTTTTCAGGACTTCTGATCCAACCATGTAGTATGACATGTTATTGAGATATGGTTCTGGTTGATGGATGTTCATGAAGGACCTGTAGTACAAAGTATATCACTGGATTGAGCTCTCTGTCTAAGTGTATTATTAAAGTGCTTTGCTTTGAGCTCGGTTCATTGTTATGCAATTCATTCTTTGTGAAATAAAGATTTTACAGACAACTCTCATGTATTTCTCAAAGTATTATCATTTCTATGTACAATGTAAGTAACAGGGAGATAAAAGCATTTTATTTTTTGTTTGAACCAAACATTATTTGTCCATTGACCAAATTTAAAAAAAAAGAACAAATTTACACAATAATGCTACTCCTGCTACTAGCAAAATGATGCTAGGTTGTATTAATACATCTGTAATGCCTACTGATGACTCGGTCCTGAATGTAAATGGTCATTCAATTATGTCAAAAATTAGACCAAAATTTATAAGGCCTATCTGGCTTAATTGATTTCTGAAACTATATTTCATTGTACATGTTCAACATTTTTCACTCGTTTATTTTGTGTGAATTAACATTGTAACAGTAAATGTTAATTACAACAGTAACACTTTCA
This sequence comes from Mytilus galloprovincialis, assembly GCF_965363235.1. Lineage (NCBI taxonomy): Eukaryota > Metazoa > Mollusca > Bivalvia > Mytilida > Mytilidae > Mytilus > Mytilus galloprovincialis. The sequence goes on along the minus strand of NC_134840.1, from coordinate 37,854,553 downwards.
TACCAAAACAAATACTGTATTGGTATCACTTATATTTGTATCCACATATTAACAAAAAAATGAAAAGAGAATAATTTTGCAATACCATTTTCATATTGAATACTATAACTTTTTAGATATTTGGACATATTAAGTAAATGTTTATAAAATCCACTTGACATGCTTGAAATTCTTTCAGATAACTTTTGGAGCAGTTATGAGTCTTTGAAGCATGTTCACAAAGGTTCTTTCGGTGATATCATTTTCATATTGGTCAAAACTTTGTTTTGCTTTCACCAGCTTTGAAGGAGATATTATCAAAGAATTGATAGAAAACAGCACAGAAGCTTACTTTCTAGCTCATCAGGCCCAAGTATCATGTTAGGCATTGTCATTGCTAAAAACCAATAAATGTCTTCTAATCTGAGGATCAATTCAACATTTTAAAGTGTTTTACTAATGATACTGACAAGCCACCACAAAGATATATAAATAGAACCATACAAATAGTTAGCAAATACATATAAAAAAGATGTGATATGATTGCCAATGAGACAATTCTCCACAACAGACCAAATGACATAGAAATTAACAATTACAGGTCACCGCACAACCTTCAACAATGAGTAAAGCTAATACAGCATAGTCAGCTATAAAAGGTCTCGAAATTACAATGTAAAACAATTCAAAGGAGAAAAATAACAGGCTTATTTATGTACAAAAAATAAAGAAAAAACGAATATGTAACACACAAACAAACGACAACCACTGAATTACAGTCTCCTTATATCATGTTCTCAGATATCATCTCTCAATTTAAAAAAATCACGAAAAATTGAACCTATTATGTGTTGCTCTCCTATAAAATGTATCCAAAATCAAAGATGTGGAACATATTCTATCATAATCATTTGGTAACTAATGTAATTAGTGTCTCTGCCATGCCCGTCTTGAACATAAAAACTAAACTAAATATAAAATAAACAACACTCCTAATGCTCAGGTTGGTTGTCATCGTGCAACACAGTTAATAACACATATAGGAAAATCATAGAACTACATTTATCATAAAACACTGTCAAACATCCAAACATACTATCCACACTCATCTGTGTCCACACTTGTTGTTATATAAATTAAAATTTGAAGCTTTAAACCTGCATTGTTTATCATTATATAATACTAGAACACACCCGTGATATCACGGGTCCGTGACTGAATTAAAGTATATAACTATGCGCAAGCCTTATTTTAGTATTAGTATTGTCATCTGATAAAGTCATGCCGATTATAAGATATACAGTTTTTCTCTGCTTTCAAGTCTTTCTGTTTGAACCCGTCGAACTGAAACAATAATATTAATTATTTGGAAAACAAAAGGTCCTGGAATGGAGTATTTTTTAATCAACAGCATTGTCCTATATAAGTTATAAATAAAGTTGAATTCTTTGCTTCGCTGTTTTACGTCATGCCCACTAACAAATTGAAAACTGTACCTATACGCCTTATTTTTAGTCCAGATTTTTAGTATTCGTATTGTTATCTTAGAAAGTCTTACTGATTAAAATACTACAATAGGTAACAATTTGACAATTTAGTAGTGTCAACCCTGTGGTTATGACTCGTGTATATATATAGCATATTAATCCTGAATACAACGTTTGGTGGTGCGCCTGTCAGATGCGGAACGTACAGATAAGGTAATAGCTAACAGGTGAATATACTATTGGTATCGGTAGCGGACTCGACCCGGAACTTCTTAATTATTGGCAATATTAATTACGTGGAAAACAAAAGGGCCTGGAGTGGTGTAATTTTTAATCTACACCTTTGTACTATATTAGTTATATATAAAGTTGAATTCTGTGATTCGTCGTTTTTACGTGATGACGGCTGACAAATTGGACCTCGTAATTTTAGTATTATAGATGTCCATTATTTTTTATGTACATTAACACTGATACACAGCGATATGGGCGTTTTTCAATAAAAGCGTAACTTTCAGACCTAAAAAAATGGAAAATCAACTTGTCTAAAATTTAATTTCAAGAGTTATTTTGAATACCTCTATTATAGACCTGTTTGTAAATAAAAAGTGCAATCTTAAATACTCTTGAAAATGATATTATTTTCATAATTTGTGTACTGTTTCTGCTTCTAAACACACATACTTTTGCAATTCTAAATGATTCCTATAGACATTCCAGTTTGTTTACTTTATATACTAGAAAAATCTCATTTTTTCTGAATTGGAGAACCATTTTTTATCGATAAAGATTAGACAGTACTTTACATATGAAGGTACAACTCATGTTACGTAGTGGACTTTTTGATGCGTTTCGTAGTTGACAAAACCGTTTCGTAGTGGACAAAAAGTTTCGTAGTTGACATCAACCCTATTCTTTGTTAATATTGAAATAATAAAAATTACATGAAACTAACCCTTGTTATTTGTTTTGCACGAATATAATTGAAAAAAGAGTTAAAAAAAAGACTGCATGGTAGTGGTAGTGTCCACTACGAAACGTTTTTCTCCCATACTTGTTTCGTAGGTGACTGTTTCGTAGGGGACATATTCACATGTTTTATTTTTTCCCCACAATCTCTATATTGCAAAAGTAACAAGACTGATTGTATCCATGAAAGCATGTATTAAGCTGTACACTAATTTTTGTTCATAACTTTAAAACCAGATACTGAAGGAGATTTGACCCGTTTTGTAGTGGACATTAAGAAAAATACGGTATCACTCAAGACTTCGTGAACTTTGTCATTTCCCGTGTACTCTAGTATTTAATTTTTATGTGACAATTCTTTACTTATAAAGATATTTTTCGCTGGAATTCCCTGATTGTCAAAGCCATGTGATTCGCTATGGTGGAGTTTACCAGTGCGTTGAAAAAAAAACGTCGCTCAGTAATTTTGAAATTCAAATTACAGCAACACATTGCTTAGGCTGAGGATGACAATCATGACACCTTCAAAGCGACATAGGATTTAGCAAGAACGTATTGACTTCTATTTCATTATTCCACCAAACAAAAAGTAATACTCTATAGACTATTACACTCTCATGAAAAAAACTTCCACTGCAATATTATTTACCTACGAAAACATCTTTAACCCCAAACGCCCCAGCCTATTTTAAAATAACATAGCTGAGTAATGATCCCCAGTCAGTATAAGCTCTAGATATATTTTAAGTCTAAGGTACGAACCATTTAATTTGAGGAGACAGTCTGAGATATTTGAGAAAAAAAAAATGACTGATTTTTGCCTTAAACAAAATTTTTGGCCGTCACTGGATTGAAAACAATAATCTTGTCCACTGTTTTTGCTATTAGAAACGAAAATTTCCAACAGAATTATTTAGCATTAAACAACATGATGAATAAAAACGGGCATATTTTATTTGTGGCAGGGGTTTGCATGACCGGAATGTCTGTTTCGCCGAACTGATATATCAAATACCTTTTCCAAGACCAGACTGCAACCTGTCTGCTGGGTGTGGTCTTTATGTCTCCATTTGTCGACGTCATTCGGCATAAATTCGTTGTCATTTCAGACTCATTCGTAGGTTTTGGTTGATTTGGAAACCCTCACTTCCCTTAATTTTTTTGGGTGAAACATTTGGATAAAATTGCTTGTTTGTCTTTTTCAACTGGTGTCGGTCGTGTTGTAAATTTCATTGAATAGCTCGGCGTATATCTTGTTTACACTGACAAGAAATCTGTGAGGTTATGATAACTTAAATTACATCAAAACGGCGAGAATTTTCCATGTCTATTTTTTACTGACAATTCCCACATCAAACTTATCAGTACATAGCTTTGGATCCATACTATCACTTTATGATAGACAATTAATAGAGAGAATACAGCATCGAAAATGTCCAACCCTTACACTTTACAGCAACTACAAATATACATGTTCCACGCCAGAAACATATAAAATGAGCATATTACACTTACTTTATGTTTTTATCCCCAAAAAGGTCCCAAAATTTTTTCGCCTCGCTCCGCTCAGCGATCTTTAAAAACTTCGCCCCGTTTTCAAAATCCTGGACCCGCCCCTACAGGCGGTCTAGGGACATGCCATTTTCGTTGTTTTGGACCATTCAGGAATCAATATCTTTTCCCTCAGAGCTCTGAAAAAATAAACTGTTTCTTTGCTTAAAAATGATAAATCTAATTCAATCCTACTGACTGCACAAAAAATTACTTGCAAAGATCAAACACATTTTTTTAAAAGTGGCTTGGACAAGAAAGTACGTTTTTAAATATTTATTTTTTATTGCGGAAAAATATGGGAACACACGTGTCGAGGTTTACTAAAGTGTTATTTCTTAGATACCAAGTGAAACAATTTTTCAAGTAATCTCGATGATCAGTGTGTTGTACACTGTACACTGAAGCAGAAAATTACAAGAACCTTTTCAGTGGCGGATCCAGAAAATTGAGGGGGGCGGACTGACTGTCTTGACTTTAGTCATGTTTTAGTCAGTGTATATACTCAACCAAATTTTTCTTATAAAAATTTTTCTTATAAAAATCATTATAGACACACGGTCCCAACACAATAACAAAATAAGATGAAGTGAAAAAAAAAACTGAGATTAGTGTTTAAGAGAACTTTTATTGTTTACTCCTTATTGTAAAAAAAAATCTTTAAGAAATCGAACAATCCTAACAACCGGAAGTAGGCCTGTTTATTTGTCGTAACACAGCGAGTTAGAAACTCTTCACCTGCATGTTCCAATTTAACAATTTTATATTTTTATGTCATAGCAATTAACATTTTTACAAATTTGAAATCTTGAGGTTAAATTATTTGAAATTGCAAAAGTATACCAAAAACCTTTGATATTACGACAATATTATCACGTGGTACACCGGTGCCCTTTTCATTTTTCTTTGCAGAAATATGATTCTATTTATACATTGTCTTTTGAATTAATAAAAGAAAACAACAGAATTCGACTTATTTCTGTATGATTGGCTTTGGATTCAGACAGAATTTGAACGGATTATCTTTACTGACCCAATTTCACCCAGCACCCGGAAGTCACCAATGAGCAAGATGACATTTTGATGAGGTGACAGCCAACATTCATGGGTGAGACCTTTCCACTTAAATATGGAGGACACAAATAGTGGAAAGAAATCTCTTAGTTTTCAGATGCAGATAGGTTTAACGAGAGATCAAATTAACGTAGAAGGAGAACTCACATTAGCAAGTCTAAAGGAAATAGCATGTTCTTTTGTCGACAGGAAGGTGAGTATTTTCCAGGTCTTTCAAAATAAATCACCTATCAAATAGATGAGATATTAATTTTCATTGGTCTGCATGCTATGAATCTTCAGAGTTTTATTTATACTCTTTACATATTTCAAGAAAGACGAACAAGGAACACAAAAGTGCATATATATATATATTTTTTGTGAATGTGTTTACGTCATACATGCCATTGTAAAAAGTATATATTAATAAATTTAAAGTAGGGTGCTGGTGGTCTGTTTAACATCTACATATCTACATAATACTTCTAAACTTCAATACGTTGAAGATTACAAGAAGGCACATGCTAGGGAAACAAATTAAAAATTACACGTATTTACAATAATTTCAAAAACATATTTTTGATTTTTTTGTATATACATTTGTAGATAAAAGTAAAATGTTGATGAAATAAACTAACTTCAAAAAGTTCTTGATGATGATCCTAACTTCCTAAGGTCAAATTTGACAAAACTTTAGTTGAATATTATGTTTTTGTAGCCTACATGTACAGTAGAGTCCCTGGTGTCCGTTCCACCCGTGATATTGCGCATTGGCTGATTTCGTCATATAAACACAGTAACACAAATAAATTTGATCTTGTTATTGTTTTAACCTTCCGAAGGGATATAAAAGAATAAAATTGATAAGTTCAAGAGTTAATCAATAACTGCAATCCCGTGATTTGCCTTATTTGGCCAATTTCCATTAAAAAAAAAATACATCATGTGATAAAATTTGTTTTATTTAAGTCAAATTTATATAAGATTAAAATATTTTTTGCTCTGCATTCTTGGCAGTGTGCATGGTTCAAACTCAGCTATATTTCGTAGTACAAAATCTTTCCTTTATTCAATAAGCTATTTTTGGAAGGCATGCACGAAATCACCGGACATTGGAGGAACTCTTAGAACAGGGGTTTTCCTAATTTTGGACACAAGATACACAAAATCTAGAGAATGAAACCATACAAACAGAAGCTTTTATAAAATTAAAGTATGTTATGAATGTGTTCACACAATATTATCCAATTATTGGTTTTATCAGTTGAATGAAGTGAAGTCATAAGTCTTAGGTGCACGAATACACCAGACTGCATGTATATGTATGTTTCTGTATTATGAAATTAATTCCTTATTTTCATGATTTTATAGTTCAAGATTAATAAACAGTAGTGGCAGGTCCAGAAATGCCCTTAAGGGGGAGGGACCCACTGACTGCCTAAGAAGGTGGCCTACTCCAGTCATGGTTCAGTTATTCCTAATATAAACAACTAAATTTTTTCCTCAAAAGAGACTTCTGCACCCTGTGATCCCTCTTAATCCTCCTTTGGACTGTAGTCCACAATCATTCTATACATGTAATACAATGTATCATAGATTTGACCAATTTGAATATCAGCTGAAATGCTGAATTTTCTGGATTTAAATAAATTAACAATGAAAGAAGGTATGGGTTTAGGGTCTCATTATATTACCAACCTTTCATTTGAGCAAAACCTTTAACCACTTTTTATGCCCCACCTACGATAGTAGAGGGGCATTATGTTTTCTGGTCTATGCGTCCGTCCGTTTGTCCCTCTTCAGCTTAGAGTTTTTGGTCAAGGTAGTTTTAGATGAAGTTGAAGTCCAATGGTCCACTAATCATAGAAAATGATAGTGGGAGTGGGGCATCCATGTACTATGGACACATTCTTGTTTATGCTCCATTTATGGGCATTATGTTTTCTGGTATGTGCATCCATTTGTCTGTTCATTCGTTTGTCTATCCTGCTTCAGGTTAAAGTTTTTGTTTGAGGTAGTTTTTGATGAAGTTGAAGGTCAATTAACTTGAAACTTAGTACACCTGTTCCGTATGATATGATCTTACCAATTTTGATGCCAAATTAGAGTTTTTACCCCATTTTCACGGTCCCCTTATCATAGAAAATGATAGTGTGGATGGGGCATCCGTGAACTAGGGACACATTCTTGTTTATACTACATGTATTTATAAATTTTACTCCAGCATATCAGCTGATATAAACTGGCAACTTACAAAAATGTATTTCATCAAACTATGAGTTTCATTTCAGTGGGCCTGATGTTATTCTAGCCCACTTACATGTACATGTATATGCCCAAATTTAAAGTAAATTTAGCCAGTATGTGTAAAATACTTTCAAGTTCATATACACATACATGTATATACATTGCACATTATCCATAAGACTATTTAATATAGTAAAAATAGGACAGTCATTTATTTTACGGTGAGACTATCAGCTTGATAAAATAACAGGGCTTTTCATATACTTATACATGTACAAGTAATTGGATCTTTATTGACCTCATCATATATTTCTGAAAGTTTCCCCTACCTATTTACATATTCTCAATATACAGGGCAGTCCACTGGCCCTTCCACAAGTGCTGCCCTGTGTCCTTTTTCTGACACCCTCTGCCCTTTTTTGTAAGGCCATGCCGTTATTGCCATAATATTTTGATGAAAATACCTAATTTTACCTGTCTTCATAATTATGACAAGTTCTATGTAAAATGTTAGGTATTGTTCCTGACTGTATTGCAGATTTATTTGGGTTTTTTTTAACTGACATGCACAATTCATTTCACAAATAAGTAAAAATAATTCTTCATAACATCGATTTGCTCTGCATTGCAAATTAATCTAAGACCCACCTTGCATCAAAGTTTCTAGGGAAGACTGAGCTAGTAATATACATCCTTGGTCCCTTTAATACTGTTACCCAAAATAAGGTTGATTTTCATCTAGCATCAAAACTCTTAGCTGAAACCCCTGCAGTTTACTTACATGTAAGACAATTTTTGACATGCCTTTTTAAAATATCAAACATCGTGCTAAAGTGTCCTTTTTATGATTGGTTCCCTGCCCTTTTGAAATCCTAGCTGGAACACTGATGAAGTTTTACCCTTGTCTGTCTGTATGTTCAAATATATAGTTTACATTTTCTAACTTTAGTTTGCCTCAATCAATTGTTGTTCAACTTATACACAATGCTTATTACCACAAACGACAGATCAAGTTTGAGTATTGTGGCATCACTTTTACCATTCTAGAGTTATGTCCCTTTACAAATGATAAAACGCTGAAACTCTTCCGTCCTCCATTAACGTAAGTTTACAACAGTGATGGGTTGTAACGTGTTTGAGCTAATGCTGTAAATATTTCAATTTACAATTCATGCGATTGGAAATAGCTTAATTGGCAAAAACAACAAGTCAACAACACATGCATTCTGCTCTAATCAAAATTTCTGGTCCTTTTTAAAGAAGTTTTTGTGGAGTCTGCGACTTTTGTTGCAGAAAGCTGGACACAGGGATAGTGATCCAGCAGCGGTGTTAACTTACTTCTTAACAGCTTTATATTTTAAATTGTAAGAGCTGGATGTTTCATACTTTGTACATAGATGTCTTATGTTACAAGCTTTCTGACTGTCACATGTCCATTGTCGATGACCTCATTTTCATGTTTCAATGACTACTTGAAAAAAAAGTTAAAAGTTTTTGATATGTTAATTTCTCTCTTATTGTGAGTAATAGGATAACTATATTTGATATGTGCGTACCTTGCAAGGTCCTCATGCCCATCAGACAGTTTTTACTTGACCTCAACCTCATTTCATGGATCAGTAAACAAGGTTAAGTTTTGGTGATCAACTCCATGTCTCAGATACTATAAGCATTAGGTCTAGTATATTTGGTGTACATGTATGGAAGGATTGTAAGGTGTACATGTCCAACTAGCAGGTGTCATCTGGCCATGACCTCATTATCATGGTTTGATGGTCAAAGTTAAGATTTTGAGTTTTGGTCTTTTTTTCTAATACTATATGCAATAGGTCAACTATATTTGGTGTATAGAAATATTTTATGATGTACATGTAAATGTCAATCTCACAGGTTTTATTTGACCGTGACCTCATTTTCACGGTTCATTGCTCAGTTTTGAGTATTTATGTTTTGTTTTGTTGTTATTAAACTATAAGCAATCAGGGCAACTTTATTTGTTGTAATGAATGTTTGTAAGCTGTGCATGTCTGCCTGGCAAGGTTCATCTGACCTTGACCTCATTTTCATGATGCATTGCTCAATGTTCAGTTTTCTTGGTTAAGTCTGTTTCTTAGAAACCATAAACAATAGGTTGACTATATTTAGTGTATTGAATGATTGTAAGGTGTACATGTACATGGATTTCTCCTCTGTTTTATATGACAATGACCTCATTTTCCTGGATCATGATGAGTTTATGTGATAGTTGTTTGAAAGCTATATATTTAGGACTATCAACATTATATCAATGGTTTAGTAACCCTTTCCTCCATTGGAATTATTTTTTTACATACTTGATTTGCATAGGATTTTTTTCAGTAAAAAAAAATCGTAAGGTTTAAAGTGTTAATGCATTGTAAAAACGAATATTTCATCAATGAATTTGACGTCAGATATTCTCATGAATCTCCTTTTCATATTGGATACAATTTTATTAAAGTCTGATGCAGACATTTTGGAGTCAAAGCGTTTCAACTGAGGTACTACACAGGTGTCAAAAGGCGTCATTATGGAGTAAAGGGGGTGGCGTCAAAGGCGTCATTATGGAGGCGAGACATTTCAAAGTGTGCACTCATGTTAATACTTTACATGAAACTTGAAATAGTGATCTATTCCAGTGGCTCATGACTACCAATCAGTACATACATGTAGTAAGTGCTACACTCCATCAAACATATGTTATGAAACTTATATACATAACCATTATTACCACAAAAACAAAGATCAAGATTAAATTTTGGTGGCATCATTTTTACCATTCTAGAGTTATGTCCCTTTACAAATGGAAAAATTGATGATTTTTGGTTTCTGTTCTCTAACTTGAAGTTTGCCTCTGTAATGAAAATTATTCAAAATGCTTATTACCAAAGAACTCATATCAAGTAAGACTGGTACTGGTTGCCTCACTTTTACTGTTCTTGAGTTATGCCCCTTTACAACATTGGTAGCAAGCATGGACATCATCTGTGTCCCATGGACAAATTCCTCATTAACTTTTTTACTGAAATTGCTCTTTATAATTCCTGAAAATAATTTGTCAGAGAGTTTATCTTACATGCCTTTTTGACCGTGGTATAGGTAGCTATTTATATAATTATACATATAGATCAGAAACAGTTAGAATTTTAGTCAATTTAGATCAGAAATGACTCTGAACTGTTTCATTGATAATGCCAGTTTAATCCATTTGATAATTGTATCAAGTTATCCATTATGCGTTACTTGAAATAGTATATATCTTGCTATGAAAAGACATTTTTGTAAGTGAAAAACATTTTACTGGAAAATGACTGGTTTCATCAAGTAATGATTGGAATAATCCCTAGATGGTTCCATTTGATTAAGTACTTTAAAATTTTCCAACTGCATATTTAGTTGTTTCATTGGCAATCATTCCACATCTTCTTATTTTTCTATGACCGTAATTTTTTTTTTGTTGATCTTATAATGGTACATGTATGATGTCGTTGTCGTCTGAAGACACATTTGGTTTCCAGACAATAACGTTAGTTTAAGTGAACTGATCTCTATGAATTTTTTGAGAAGGTTTAATACCACAAAAGGAAGGTTGCATTGGGATATCGATTTTGGGGATGATGGTCCCAACTGTTTAGTAGTTAGGGCCCAAAAGGGGTCCAAAACTAGCATTTTTCTAGTTTCAGAATAATAACTTGTGTACAAGTATTTTGATTGCTTTGGGTGTACATGTACTTCAATGTTTAATACCACAAAAGGAAGGTTGGGATCTATTTTTGGGGTTACACATGCATGGTGCCAACAATTTTGGATTTAAGGGCAAAAAAGAAGCATTTCTGTAGTTTTCAGACAATGACTTGTGTTTAAATGTATGGATCTCTCTGAAATTGTACTTCAAGGCTTCATACTACAAAGGAAAGGCAGGCCATTCATTAGGAGGCGGTACCCGGTACTTTTACCCTCCTATGCTATTGACAAGTACCGCCTTAATCTAGGAATTTTTATATAAGATATTCATGGAATAAATTGAAAAGTACCACCTAGAAACGTGGAAAGTACCAGTCAACATGAAAGATAATGAAACCCCTGGAAAGGCTGGGATTGAGTTTGGGGGGATTTAAAAAGTCGGGGGGGGGGATTTTTTTCCAATATTTTTAAGGAGTTCATATATATTTTTTCAAAATTTTTAAAATTTCAAATTTTTAAAAAGTTTCAAGAAGAAATCTTTAATTGCACAGTATTGCGCAATAGATTTGTAAGACCTTGGACCGTATTTATTTTGTGTCAGAAATCTTAATTATGTCTAAAATTTGATCACAATCCTAATTCAGACAGTATCAAGCTTGAAAATTGTGTTTGAATTTGCCCCAACTGTTTAGGGTTCGTCCTCTGCAGTTGTTACAAGCTGGGCTCAGTGAAGCATTTTATTAATTATGTGGTTTAAATTTATTGACAAATAATCTGTACAATGTACCTGTGTCAATGTGTCAATAAAATATACACAATGTATCATGATCTTCTTATTTTTATAAAAAAAAGTAAGTTATGATTGTTTGTATTGTCTGTAGGCTAATGTCATGTAATAGGAAGTTATAGGTTACTTCCTTCATGTCAATTACAGCAGTTCTCATTAAAATATTATGAAATAGATTATTTTATTATCCGTACATTATCTTTACATTTGTACTATTATTGATGGATACACTTTTCTGTTGTTTATAAAAAGTTGCATCATGTAATTTTTTGTCACTCATTTAATCCCTTGCAATTGAAAAAACTTAAACACTTTAATAAATCCCCCCAACAAATCCCTGCTACACCACCAAACTCATCAACTAGTTAAAAATATAAAACAAAAGACTGTGTCACTGGTAAGGGGTATGGTATTGGGTTGGTACATGCATATGTGGCTGCATTAATATTTTTTTTGGAAAAAGTCAACCCTCCCCCTTTTAATGTCAATGAGTGTATGTATTTCAGTATTTTAATGTATTTTGTCTGCCATTTATCTGTAATAAACATACATGTTCATGTACAGACCATATACAGTGAGTGCATACATGTATAATATATTGTTTCTGTAATTCATACCGTTAGATATAATTAGGGATAACTTCAACAAAAAAGTTAAAAAGTAAGATTTAAAAGAAAGCTTAGTAATGCACTGCCCAAAGTTTAAATATAGATTTTAAGTGATGTTTTAATATAAATCTTAAGTGGCTTTGCTTGTTACTGTGACATTGAAAGGAGAAATTTTCTGAGAAAAATTATTGAAAATCACATTTCATTATGATATCTGAATATTCTGAGATTTATGTGAAACATGATCTAAAACAGTGTCTTATCTTGTAGATTACAGGCTAAATTCTAAAATTATAATTAAGTCATGACACTTGTGAGAGGTGTGGTTGTTAATTTAGTGTATACATGTAACTTGACCCACCTCCTACACAGGTATACATCATGATAACATGCAAAACATTGATTAGATTCAACTTTAAACTTTAAAATCATTTAAATTTTATTTGTAACACATTTGAACTTCAAATTTTGATATACTCCAGTATGTTTCTAATTTCTGATTAATCTGAAATATTTATTTTTAGATTAATAAACCTAAAAATACTATATTGAGTAATATTTTCAATGATTTGTCAACTTTGGAAATTAGTATGGCGTTCATTATCACTGAACTAGTATATATTTGTTTAGGGGCCAGTTGAAGGACACCTCCGGGTGCGGGAATTTCTCGCTACATTGAAGACCTGTTGGTGACCTTCTGCTGTTGTTTTTTTCTATGGTCGGGTTGTTGTCTCTTTGGCACATTCCCCATTTCCATTCTCAATTTTATTTGTATCCTCTTGTTATACCGGTATATACATATGCATGTACATGTACAATTATATATACAATGTACACGTATTTTTAAAATGATGAATTCTTTCAACTGTTATTATAATATGAGTGGTAGTTCCTCAGGGGTTTCATTATCTTTCATGTTGACTGGTACTTTCCACGTTTCTAGGTGGTACTTTTCAATTTATTCCATGAATATCTTATATAAAATTCCTACATTTAGGCGGTACTTGTCAATAGCATAGGAGGGTAAAAGTACCGGGTACCCCCTCCTAATGAATGGCCTGAGTTCCTGGTCCCAAGGAGGGAAGTGTACTTGTTTGAACCTCTATAATTCTGAAGCCAGTGGATTTTCTTCTGAAAGAAGGGAAAGGGAATGAACAGTTAGGTTTGTACATGTCCACATTTCCTTTTTTGTCCAGCCTTCGACTAGTCGAAAAAGCGAGACTAAGCGATCCTACCGGCGTCGTTGTCGTCGGCAGCAGCTCCACAAATATTCACTCTGTGGTTAAAGTTTTTAAAATTTTAATAACTTTCTTAAACTATCCTTGATTTGTACCAAACTTAGACAAAAGCTTGTTTTTGATCATAAGATATTATTCAGAAGTAAATTTTGTAAAAAAAAAATCACTTTTACCGTATTTTACTTATAAATTGACTTAGTTTTTCTTCCAGTTAACATTACATACAGTCTGCAGTTAAAGTTTATAAAACATCTATTAGATTCATAAACTATCCTGGATTTTTTACCAAACTTGGAAGCTTAATCAAAAGACAGTATCAAGAGGGAAATTTTTATTGATGTTTTTCCTCATTTTTGTTGAGTCTGCGATTAACAGCAAAAGTAGGCGAGACACTGGGTTCCGTGGAACCCTTACAAATTTTATTACTACAGAAGTTAAATAAAGCTTTGATTGCTTCAAATTCATACATTGCCACAACCAAATAAACTCAAATTTTAGAAATTAATTTAAGTAGATATAATACTAAGATGTATACATGTATGTCAGATAAGTCAGAAATGCAAAAGTTCCATAGAAAACAATATATACATGTAATGTTGGAATGATGATAAAGTACATGTAACAACATTTATAGGCATTCTTTGGGGACTCGACACTGTAATTAACAATAGATAGATGTTGACTATAAATATTGCAGATGGGCATATGACCCAATATTACTAAACAGAATTTGCAGAAATACTATTGCCTGTCCATATGAGACTTTCTACATGTAGTTCATGTAGTCCTGTCCACTACAAGTTACAGTGTCCAGCCAATATGATTTTCTGTTGGCATGCTGTATATGTCACTATTGCAAAAACAGTATGATATATATGATGTATACAAACCATTTATTACTCTCTTCTTTATAAAGAATATATACAAAACTAAGCTCTCAAAAATATCACGTGTATTTACAAATAGTAATACGTATATGTTAGCTTCAAAAATTTGTTAACAATTCTATGTTTGAATTTTCAGTTTCCTGAACACGGGTTTTACAGTTTGGTTGATAAGATTTTACTGTTTCGTCATGACAATACCAGTCCAAACATACTAGTACATATTTCCAGTCCAACTGATGTCAAAGATGGATGTCTTGTGGAAATTGTATTGTCAGGTAAGGACATCTTATCTTCTTCTAACTCAAAGTTTGGATGCTCTGTTCCATTAGATTTCTGTAATTACTGTAAGATTCTGTTACCAACATATAGAAAATGAACATGTGTTTTTTTAGCAAAATGAAATAATATTTAAAAAATAGAAATGTTAACTTCGACTGTAATTTGAGTCCATTAAGCTAACCTGGAATGTATATATCCTTCAGAAGATCAAACAAGATTTTTTTTATCAAAACCTGGAGAATATGAAATGCATTTATTGCTTTTGTCATGAAACGTACACAGTAGCTATACAATGTTAATACATATGCATTGTCATGCTGGAACTGAAAATCATGATTATTTTTTAATCGTGCAAAAGTACATTTTGTCTTTAAATGTGTTTATGTGAATTTGATTGGATAGAAATTGATATTTGTTACAATCTAGGTTTCAGACTGAGGGACAGAATTTATTACAGATATTACAACATACATTTTAACTGATGGCTTTCTTGCATGCATGTTCTTTTTTATTTAAGATATGATTGAAAATTCTACAACATTGCAGTTGATTTTTGACATGGTTTCATTTAAAAGATAGCATACTATACAATTTGATTGGAGGGGAAGACTTCAACAAATTTTATTTTTGATTTGGTTCACATAAAATTTATGGTAGCTAAGTTGGCATGTACTTTAAACAAGTCAATTGCCTTGTATTGTTAAGCAATTAATATTTCACCCTTACAGTTCTTGACAGAGTTTGATACTAATGAAATCAAATGTTTAAACCATCAATGTCTTGATTGGGATCAATAAAGAACACCTTTGAAGAAAAATGATTTGGGAGTTATAACCTGAAGAAATATCTGTAAATATTGTCATTGTAACAGTACAAGATAAGATTTATATGAAAAGTGTTTATCAAAAACATCTAAATTGATTCTAAAAGCAACTTTAAATTTTATAGACATTGAGGTCCACTAGAATATATATTATGAGTGAAAAATTGCCATTTTTAAGCACATCTCTAACAGTCATGACTCCTTTGTGTATCAACAAAAAAATGCATGCAAGCATAAGATAAATAATAACACAATTTTTTAATTTTTTTTTTATCTAAAGCTGCCATGCACTGATACTCTGACTCAAAGGACACTGGCCATGGTCAAGTGTATATTTTGTAGATGTATATAACAAATCTAACTGAAATAACAAAAAATTCTGATAATGTTTTTTGAAAACTTAAAGAAATCAAATTTAGGAAACATGCTAACTATGAAATAGCAACAATAAAGAAACAACTTCCTGATGTATATACAGTGTGCATGTTTAGTTTAGGGGATTTTTTTTTAGGAAATGCTGCATGTATAATTTCCTTTTTTATTTAATTATTAATATTAAAGAGGAAGTAGAAGTATAGCTAAACATGATACTAATAATATCTTTTATGAGTCTAGTTTCCTAAATTTTAACAAAAATCCCCTCTAAAATCGTGTATTTATAAGGTTTAATTTCAATGTATACCTGTGACTAAGAATGCATATTGTAAATTGAAGTATCCATTTAAAGGTAGATACCAAAATGTTTATTTACAAAAAACTTATTGTACAATAAATAAAGAGCTGCTGAACAACGCCTCCTATGTTTTGTGCTGGCAGAGTTCCTTTAAGTTAATACCAGATGGTATGCAGGGTTGTCAGATAAAAAAAAAACAAATTCTGCTACATTGTCAATGTAGCTGTATTAATTAATGTATAATTTTTTCAGTTATATATCTTTATCTTTTGGTTTCTGGATATTTGTTTCCCACATTACCTTATTTTATATACATAAGATTTTCCAAGTTTAGGGTTTGGTTTTAAGTAGTTAAGTTGAATTGTGATTAAGCCTCAGACCAGGCCTTGCTGATTAAGGGGTCCCTGTCTATGTATTTTTGGATTGGGTACTGGGTAGATATATAGATTGTAAAAGTTTTATCATGATGGATTCTTTATACTTGCACATTCCAGTCCTTTAGAATATTTAAGGATAACTCATGATCAGCTTCCCTTAAATTTCAAATTCTGTCCTTGAGACATCAGAAAAGTAGATTTTCAAACACATTGGATATTGACATGTTATGTGTATCAGATAAATTAGATCAAGGCTGATTATCCTGTAAAACAATGTTAATCCAAGATATTGATTTTTACATACAGGATCATAACTTTTGTAGCCTGAGCAATTAAACCTTGATTGTAGTTCTTCATGAAAATTTCAATTGGTCGACTCTCAAAGGGATTACAACAAAGACTTTTGAATACAACATGCATTAGTTTTGATAAATTAACGTAAAATTTCATTAACTTGGGTATGGATGGTCGTCGCTTTTAAATAATTCTAAAGATTGCTCAAAACAAAATGATTGCTTTCTGTTTAAATGACAGTCTAGTGTAATTGTTTTTCACCCCCCCTTTTTGAATGTCATCTAGATCTGTATACATGTAGCTACATGTAGATATAGCTGAGTAAACTTTTTGGAATAATTATTTTTCACCCTTTTTTTGAATGTCATTTGTATAGCTATATGTACATACAGCTAAGTAAACTTTTTAGAGTATTTGTTTTTCACCTCTTATATGTACATGTATGTCTACATGTAGCTATGTTAACTTTTTAAAGTATTCTGTAAGGACATAATTGTGGTCAGTTGACACCAAAGTGGATCACAATCATCTTTCGGGACTAAGGGTGTCTGTTTAAATGTATTTTATTATGCTGACCTCTGTTCAAATAGATAGGACAAAGGGATAAAACATGATAAGGGTATCTCTTTTGGATCTCCTCTATTATATATATATATACTAGAACACAACCGCGAAATCACGGGCATTATAGCTTGTGAGACTTTGTCTCTGGAGAATTTCAGTAAAAGATTTCATATCTCGAAAATTTCAAAACAGGTATCTAAATTCATAGGAAACAGTTTCAGCCCTTTCCCTTGTTTCCAAAGTCCGTTATTTTTTTCTGTTAAATTCCATTATTTTTTGCGTTTCTGTATATTATGAACATACGTATACTATAAATAAAGTGTATTTGCTATTAACTATGAATTTCTTCCCTTAGACAATCACTGCTATATTATTTGGAGAGTCTCTTTCAACGCAATAATTATTGTCCTGTCGTTGAGTACTCTTATGAAATTCCTGTGCAAGTTTAAAACCGAAAGTCCTGTCTGACTTACATTTACTAAAAGCGAAATTGCGGACATTCTTTAGCTTTTTTGAAAGTATGCTAACTATTTTAGGCTGAATTTAAAAAAAAAAAAATATATACCTGGAGAATTTAAGGCAATGATATCAAAAGTTATATAGGTACATGGAGACAGGACAATATTTCTAAGCCCTCTCTTTTTTTTTTAAAGTCTGTTATTATTTTTTTTTCTGTTATATTCCATTATTTTCGCGTTTCTGTATACTTTGAACATGTATCTATATTATAGATATTAAAGTGTATATATTTAATTTTCTATTAACTATTAATTCTATAAAGTGTCTTCTCAATGGCGATCACTGCTATATTATTTAGAGAGTCTCTATATATTATAGTAGTATATTAATCATAGTATACATGGGGATAATGCAGATAAACGTGAAAATGCTTGTCTTGTCCCCGTCTGAGTACTTATGAAAATTGTGTGTAAGTAAAACCGAGGTATAATAGTAGTGGTTCTTACGATTTAAAAACCATGATATGGACAACGCTCTGATTGGCTTATTTATTTATCTTTTTTTTTTTATCTATCAGATGAATGTTAAAACCGGTAGTCATGTCTGGCTAAAGATCGGACTTTAAGTCGGTTTGATCACGGAAACTCACTGCTATATTTTATAGAGAGTCTCTATATATTATAATAGTATACTAATCATAGTATACATGCAGATTAACGCAAAAATAATTGTCCTTTCCCCGTCCGATAACTGATGAAAATTATGTGTAACTTACAACTATGAAAATTATGTGTAACTTACAACTAACTTACAACAAAAAAGTATAATAGTAGTGGTTCTTACGATATAAACACCCCGATATGGACAACGCTCTGATTGGCTTGTTTATTTTTCATTTTTGTTATCTATCATATGATTGGTTCTCAATATTAAAACCGGAAGTCATGTGTGACATGAAAGTCGGTTTGATGACGGTTGCAATATTCGGACGACTTTATTTTCGTTTTTCTCCCAAAATAACCCAAACTGAATAGTCATAAGAATGGATGATAAATGCAACTATGCATGGTACCTTTAGGACACAGAGACATGATGATTAATTTATTGTGGGAGGAAGAGAAGCGACACACAAAATGAGGTCTTCTCGTTTAATAGTATAGATATGGACAGATATTTTTGTGTTGAAAAAAGAAAAATCCTTCACATGTTTTATTGACAATCTTCTGACTTAATTTTACAACCCTGTTGTCAGACCTACTTACAGATAATGAGTATAGTAATATGACTTTTATTTTAGTTTATATTATTTTGATTTAATTATGACAATTGTTCCTAAAAGAAGTAATGAAAGTGATAGCTTTCTGCTAAGTTTTCAGCCATCACTAGGGATATTGCGATGATATTTAGTAATTATTTTTGTCATTAGAACATTCACCTTATCCCTTTCAAGTTTACCTATTTATGACTTTTAAAATTAGGATTTTAGACTTGAAAATGAAGTTTTTATGTTTTGTTATGAACCTTCCTAATATTTACATAATGAATATGAGTTTTTGTAATTGTGTAAGGCTTAAGATCCAGCATACACTTTAAAACTGAAAATCAAAATGGGGAATGTGTCAAAGTGGCAACAACCTGACCAAAGAGCAGAAAACAGCATAAGGCCACCCACGGGTCACCAAGTATGGTTGACCTACTTTTGACCGCATTTATTGGTAGCCTGAGGTTTACTTAAAACTCTTGCCAGACTTTTTTAATGTTTGCTTGTAATATTGGATTATGACGTGAATAAACACTGTGAATGATGCACGTACATGAAGATACCAGGTGCATGTACATGTGCAGTCTACATGGGGCATCTATTGAAATATTTACCTCCTAGTTCCTATAAACATTTTAATTTCAGATATTAAAAATCAATGTTTCCTCCAAGCTTAAAAGCTCTTTTATACCTGTATATGAGAACCACTTATCCTTTTGGATGGGGTAAAACTGGTAAAAGTCTGTCTATGATTCTGTCTGTGTTTCCATTAGTCCAATGAAATACAATTTTCTTTGGAGCTTTAAATCAGATCTTCTTGGATGTGATTAGGTGTTACTGTATGATGCATTTTCAGATTAATAGCCACATGATAGCTCAACATTTCCCTTGTTTACCAAAATTTTCAAATGCTGAAAACACACAACAGTGACATTATGTCATATATAAATTTTTGTTGCATTTTTTTAAGAACTACCGTACAATCAGGGATTTGTCTGAAATTTGGAGTTCAACTTTTATGTGAGCTTGCTATGTCCAAGATGTGATTCATTTCCACATCAATTCCTGATCAACTTCTTGATTATAAATATTTAAAGAAATAGTTCATTTCAGAGCTAAAACGAAACATGTTCTTGTTGAAGTTATAATGCAAGATTTACCAGTTATAGTTGCTTTCAGAGGCAGGGTTGGGACAACAGTTCAATCAATATTTTGTAGGTATTTGTTCAAATTATATTCATGTAGTAAAAATTGAAATATTTTAATTCTTTGAAAAAAAAGTTGTTATGGAGAACCTCATTTATGTTAATTTCCTTAAAAGGATCTAAGGAATACAACTGAAAGCTTGAAATAAAAATGTAATAAAATGCAGTAAATGTGTCCTTATGTAAGCAATAAAACTATACTTGAAAAAAAATAATTAAGTTTGACATATATAATACTTTTGGTGTAGTTATGTTATTTAGTGCATGTAAATTAGTCAAGAATTGTGCATAGTGATTAATACTTCTATGTAAATTTAAATAATTAAAATATGATTTACTTTCCTTATCAAACAAACATGCCAAACAAGATATTGAATCCTGGGAATATCTGTTATAGCTTCTACTTCTAAAATAAATTCATCAACTAAAAATAGTTTTTAGATATAATTTATTTCCTGTCAAGGCACACAAAAAGTAGACAGGAACAGGTCTGACATTTTTTACATATATATATATATACATGTACATGTATACATGCACACGTTTTATTCCAATCAAGTCACTTTGGAGTGTAAATTTTTGCATAGCTTTTTGTTAGTCACGATTTCATGCACATATAAATTGAATTGTTTTACATTTGTCATTGTGGGGCTTTTTAAAGCTGATTTGGCGGTAACGGTTTTGATCATTGTTTTAAAAAGCCTTATAGACCTATAGTTGTTAATTTCTGTGTCATTTGGTCACTTGTGAAGAGTTGTCTCATTGGCAAATATATCACATCTTCTTTATCTTACTTATTTATATGTAGCCTGAAAAACTACAGTTTATTTCTTTCTTTTTCCATTTATAAAATGAACCAGACCAATTATTTTTGAAATTTATTAAACATTTTAATACCTGTCATATGGTCAACAAATAACTTGCAGCCATTTACTGGGGAGCTCTTACAGCATCGTGTCTGTAGATAATAAAAGTTTCAAGTATGTTTTAAGTTTTATTAATTTGGTCAAATTTAGTCTATTTTACAGGAGATGGCAAGCAAAAAGCACAAAAACCCAGAATGCATCTTAATGCATGTAATGTTCAATGTCAATGTGTGGTCAATCTCTTTGTCTGTCTGTCTGTCCCATGAATATTTTTTGTTGCATCTTTCTCAGCAACTACATTACAAGGATATCTGAAATTTGGTTTTAGGGTTTATATGAGTCAGCTATACCATGTGATACGTTTTCAAATTCACAACTCAACAATTTCCTGTTTACCTTATACTTTAAGCAGACAGGGGTATAATTAGTGAACGTGAGCAGTAGCTCAAAGATTCACTTGTTGTTATTGTGCTCATTGTGTATGTAATATTTGCTGCTGAGCTTGAACAGCAAGTCATTATCAATTAGTCAACCAGATGTGGAAAATAATTCCTGATGGATACAAGTATTTATATTTTCATTTTTTTGACAGAAATTTTTTCATGATGAAGAGATAATGTTTGTGGCAACTTTTGAATATTGAATTACATTTTCAGTATTTTTCTGATAGATAGACTTAGTTGTTTACATTTAAAATTTACAGACAGTGGGATTATTATTTTTTTACATGATAAATTTGTAAACCTTCCCATATTGTTATGAAACTTTGACAGGCTATCTTCAAGACAAAGTCCTCATGAAATAGCATCTACAGAAAATGTTAGATTTTTAAAAAATTCTGTATTTTATTGATAAATGGACTCACTTTGTAAGTCAACATTATACTTGTACACTGACAGCAGCAATCCTAGGCGAGACACAGGGTTCTGCTGAAACCATTTAAAAATTTAGGTAGACTCGTTCTTCACTAATATATCAGTATATTTTTTGTAAAAAGTTTATGTAGAACCATTCTTCGCAATATATTTATTATATTTAATTTAGTACATTTATTTTAATTGTGTGTTTCAGATTTATACAAAAGATTATATTTGAATTAAATAGATCATCAAATGTAAATAGTTTGGTTTTTCTTTGTTAACAAATTAATATTCCTCGGTACATATACCGTGTCAAACATGAATTAATCAACTTACTGTTTGGATTCATTATCTTAAAGTTTATACTGTATGAAATTAAGAAAAAAAATGTATAAAGGGAAACTGTGACATATTATCAAAAATATCCCTTAGATTAGTTCATCAATATACCAGTGCCCAAACCATATCAACCATTGAATAGTCTAGACTAGTTCTTAATGAATTCAAAGGACAAGCAAAGACATGACATATAAATAAAAAAAAAATAAACATACATTATCAGTAGGAAGTCAACAACTAGGAAGAAAAAATATAAAGGGACAGCAACAAGCATAAACAAGCATACATGTTTTTTTTAACTTCTTTCATTTATGTTTGTCTTTCTTGTCATCAATCAATTACCATATAAGTAAAAACTATTAGACTACATGTACAAATGTAAATATCTTATCCCAGATATAGTATATAGCCTCAGGACATTAACCTCTCCGTTTTATATCATATTCTGTAATATCAGACAAGAAAACATTGAAACTTTCAATCAATTAAATCAATAATTAGACAGCAGACAAAGTTCAAAGTTCATCATGAAATAAGATTATTCACTGTCTTGTTGCAGAAGATGCATGCATTTTAAGGCGTAAAAGTGGAAGACAGAGAAAGATTCGATCAAGTATTTTTAGTGTGTTAACTTGTGTTCTCTTTCAATTTCTAGTTTGGTAACACATACTAATGGTATTCAAATAACATAGCTTTTCTTTAAACAGCACCACACCTAGATTTTAGATTTTAGATTTGGTAATAAATGCACCCTCTTTATGCTGTTTCTTTCACCCAGGGAAGTTTTAAAAAAATGTTTTAGTTTTGGTTGGTCTAAGGTTTGTAGTGTTTTATTTGATTTTACCTGCTTTACAGTATTAAGCAGTCATGATCTTGAAGTGATTACTACGAGTCCCCTCAAAAATATCTTTGCTTACTTAAACTTAAACAAGTAGAGCTAATTTTTGTCGAGCCTGCAACTTTTGTTGCAGAAAGCTCGACATAGGGATAGTGATCCGGCGGCGGCGGCGGCGGCGGTGTTAGCTCACTTCTTAAAAGCTATATATTTTAGAAGGTGGAAGACCTGGATGCTTCATATTTTGTATATAGATGCCTCATGTTACGAAGTTTCCGTCAGTCACATGTCCAATGTCCTTGACCTCATTTTCATGGTTCAGTGACCACTTGAAAAAAAAGTTCAGAATTTTTGTAACGTTGAATTCTCTCTTATTATAAGTAATAGGATAACTATATTTGGTATGTGCGTACCTTACAAGGTCCTCATGCCCGTCAGACAGTTTTCACTTGACCTCGACCTCATTTCATGGATCAGTGAACAAGGTTAAGTTTTGGTGGTCAAGTCCATATCTCAGATACTATAAGCAATAGGGCTAGTATATTTGGTGTATGGAAGGACTGGAAGGTGTACATGTCCAACTGGCAGGTATCATCTGACCTTGACCTCATTTTCATGGTTCAGTGGTTATAGTTAAGTTTTTGTGCTTTGGTCTGTTTTTCTCATACTTTATGCAATAGGTCTACTATATTTGTTGTATGGAATGATTGTAAGGTGTACATGTCTAGCGGGCAGATGTCATCTGACCTTGACCTCATTTTCATGGTTCAGTGGTCAAAGTTAAGTTTTTAAGTTTTGATCTTTTTATCTAATATTATATGCCAAAGGTCAACTATATTTGGTGTATGGAAATATATTATGATCTATATGACAGTCCCGCAGGTTTTATTTGACCATGACCTCAATTGCACGGTTCATTGGACAGTGTTAAGTTTTTGTGTTTTGGTCTATTTTTCTTAAACTATAAGTAATAGGTCAACTATATTTGTTGTATGGAAGCATTGTTAGCTGTACATGTCTGCCTGGCATGGTTCATCTGACCTTGACCTCATTTTCATGGTTCATTGGTCTTTGTTTAACTATCTTGTTTAATGTTAAGTTTATGTGACAGTTGTAATAACGCTTTATACTTAGGACTATCAACATAATATCAATGATTAGTAAAGAAGGCGAGACATTTCAGTGTGTGCACTCTTGTTGGTTTCCCTCATAACATTGTTCTCAGATCTTTGTAAATCCAAAACAGGTCAATTTGACTATTCATTTCAGTCAAGTGGTGATGGTAGCATGTAATTTTGACTATGCGGTATGGGCTTTGCTCATTGTTGAAGGCTGTACAGTGACCTATAGTTGTTAATATCTGTGTCATTTTGTCTATTGTGGAGAGTTGTCTCATTAGCATTCATACCACATCTTTTTTATGCCCCACCTACGATAGTAGAGGGGCATTACGTTTTCTGGTCTGTGTCTCCGTTTGTTCGTTCGTTCATTCGTTCGTTTGTTCGTCCGTCCATTCGCTTCAGGTTAAAGTTTTTGGTCAAGGTAGTTTTTGAAGAAGTTGAAGTCCAATCAACTTGAAACTTAGTACACATGTTCCCCATGATATGATCTTTCTAATTTTAATACCAAATTAAAGTTTTGACCCCAATTTCACGGTCCACTGAACATAGAAAATGATGGTGCGAGTGGGGCATCCGTGTACTATGGACACATTCTTTTTTTTTATTAAGTCAATTCATCTAGCCTCTTTTTATAGTAAATAACAAATCATCACTGAGAAAATTCTGATTTGTATGATAACAAATTTGAGATTGACATAAACTGGAGCGCCAAACTGATTGAAAAGTTTGTAACCAGCTTCTTATAGTAAGATATTAACTACATTGTATTTAAATTCTCTTAATTTTTGAAGGTTAAATGTATCAGTTGCTGAATAACCTATATTGCTTTTAATTTGCCTATGGATATTCTTTAAGCTTTCTGGTAATTTGGGAAATTTCAACAACAGTTTTGAGTCTTCCTAAGAGGTATCAAAGTCTCTATAAACAGATTTGTTAAGTCTTTTGTTCCATTGATTGATTAATGTGCTCACTTTTAATATAGTGGCTGGTCCTGGTCAGTGTAACTGGAAGAAAATCAAATGTTCAGACCAGTATATTGAATAAGATGGTAATTTATATAAATATTAACGAGTGATTGACTCTTATGATTCTGGTGTATTGATGAACGTCATATTATAATTTGTTTATGTGGGTAGTTATGTCAAAGGAAAAGTCTATAACATCTCATACTTATGATATAAATTTTACCATTATTAGCAAATAATAAGTATAAATCAAAATGTGATGCTATAGTTAGCCATACATGCAATATTAGTTATTTTTAGTAATTAAAACCACAAGAATTAGTTCCTAATTAGTTTTTATTACACGCCCATTCACTATTTACTATAATTATTTTCTATTAATCAACTCTCCCCCACATTTCCACATGTGTAAATTAACCTAAAATGGCCATGACTGAATTAGTTATATCATTAAAGTATGGTTGACACAACGCTCAATATGACTACTTTCTGTTTGAGTGTTTAATTGTTTAATAACTAAATTTTTAGATAATTTTGTTTGAAAACTACCATAAAGATGTACATATGAATTTACAGTTTATTATTATATGTGCAAAATAATGATTCTTGTGAAAAAAATTGATATATGACATTATTTTCAATCCTGCCTTTTATATTGTACTGTCATAAGCAGAAATAATACAGTGAAAAAACGTTGAAAGGATATTATTATAAGATTGAAGGTTTAAGACATAAACAAAAAAATTGGTAAAAATCTTCATTAAAGGGAAATAACTCCAGTAAAAAGTGGACTGACACCAGGAAGTTGTATATAAACATTTCAACAGCAAGGGCTACAGACCTGATAATAGAAACTAATTTTTTTCTTCTGATAATTAAATTATTTTACATAATTGCTGGCCTCCCAAGTAAACTATTTCAGTGCAATTTTATGTTGAGACTTCTAATATTTTTTTTTTAGGTTTGATGCCTGGTTTTTGTTTATTTCTTGAGCTCTGCATTTGACTTTTGATTCAAAGTTTACCTTCTGTCAAAAGTCCATTTTCTTTGTTTTTTTGTTATCACATCTACTGTTTCTTCGACTAACAATTGTAACTACCTTAAATTGTTTCTTAGTAGAGAGAACATTTTCAAATTATGTGCTATCTTTTATTTCCTTGTTAAGTTATAGAGGTCACCTTGTTGATAGCTGCACTGTGAATGTTTTGACTCGTCTGCAACATTTGTCTAAAATGTTAGGGTCAGACAGTGTAAACTATTTGAAGAAAGCTTTATAAACTTTAAGGTTGAAGATACTGCATTCCATGTTTACATATGCCTCATGATACAAAGTTTTCCTTAGATATTTTCATTGCTCAATGACAGCTTTAAATAACTGGATTGTTTTGTTTTCACTAATTGTCTTGCTCATTTGGAGTGAAAGCATGGAGATATATATAAGAAAATAGATCAGAATGTAGCTTTGCTTTATTTCAGGGGATTATAATAATTTAACTGGTCATGATCAAAATTAAAGACAGAACAGATAGTACAAGGAAATATATAAAGAAAACTATCACCTTTCATATTAAATGTAATATTCAAATTTTATTTTCATAAGTGTTGTAATGTGATCCATTACTTATATTTATCTATTTTATTTCTTGTTTTCTGTTGCAGCACAAACAACAATGGAAGACTTACAGATCAAGCCACATCTACTGTTTGTTCATTCCTACAAATCTCCACATTTCTGTGATTTCTGTGGAGAGATGTTGTGGGGACTTGTCAAACAAGGGCTGAAGTGTGAAGGTTAATAATATTATTGTCAATATTTAGAAAAAAAACATCTTCCCAAAAAACTGTATTTTTGTAGAAGTGGTAATATGTCATTATATATTTTAGAAGCAACGTTTGAGTTTATTTCTGTTTATGTTATAAATGAAACAGACAACTTACAAAGTATATTCAAACTTTTTTTCAAAGATCCTGGTGATATAGTATAGCTTACACACACCATAACCATAGACCACCAGTCTAGCATCGAGTATCCAATCTTCATTGTCCATTGTTTATCCACTTATAAAACTAGAAGGCTATAAAGTTTATATTTAAATCCCCTGGGTCTAATAATCTTGGATATAAAAGTTACTCTTCTTTTCTGGTTGAAAATCATAAATATTTATCTGGGTTCATTACAACAGGTGAAGTGCATGAAGTGAGGGAGTTTACAGTCTAATATTGATCCCCTCTGTACATGTCCAATGACTTGATGTTATTATGGTTATCAACCATGTTTCTAATTGTTAATTCTTACTACATCCGAAATACAATGTTTAAAACAATGCTTCAGTCAAAGATGCAGTATATACATAACTGTATAAATATAATTTTCAAGTTCTTTTTAAAATATATCCCAATTAAATATATACTGGTGTTTAAAGTTACCTTGAACAATATAAAAAATCTTTTTCTAAAACCACTATGTGTTAACTTTAAAAGTGACACAATTTTAGTGACTTTAAAATGTATTTGTAAATTCTTTAGCCCTCAGGTCAAAGATTAAAACTTGAAGTAAAAGTTGTAAAATTAACAAATAAGCTTGTTTTATACCTTTAACATCATTAGAAGTTTGCTTTATGAAACAAAACTAAATCTTTGGGTACCCAAATATGTTCATTAGCACTTGATATTCTATTCTGCTTCACAAAGTCAAGCCAAAAGTAAATTCCGTGCTGATTATTATATTTGTGAAAGGCCAATATATTTATTAAATTTTGATACCTTTTAATAAAATTCACAATCTTGTAATGCTTGATATTAAACCTGAACGGTCTCCTCTTTTCTATTCTAAAACTTCTTTTTCATAAATTGTGATGATACTGTATTATATTTTTGTAGGTTGTGGGTTGAATTTCCATAAACGTTGTGCCTTTAAGATTCCAAATAATTGCTCATATGACAGACAGCGGCGACCATCATCCAGTAGTATCACATATCCCAACCCAGTGCGAGAGAAATGTGACTCGTTAGCAGTGGAAGGCACAGCACAGGTAGAATCAGGAATACCATACGTAAGATATCCATATTACATTACTCAATGTTGTCATTTGTTGTAATGTGGATATCAATAGTTTGCATTATTCTATAAATAGCTTTCTTATATTATTTAATATATTTATAATATGAACATGTATTTCTGAAATCTTAAAAAAGGTTGTAAGGTTACTGACATAACAACAATTCATTTATCTTTATAAAAAAGAATGTGTAAGTAATCTTAGATAAAATAGTGAAAGAATATCAATTTAATTTTTGTTGTCAAAAGTTAGACTTACAAAACATGATTTCAATCATGTTAACAAGATTTAGCTATTACCGAAAAAAGGCTATTTACAGAAGTTGTATGCTTTGGGTATTTTATAGGTTGTTTTTAATAGGAAAATTTTATTAAATTTTGTATAGTTGTCATAGCTGCATATTTCCAAAGGGTTCATTTCTAGCTATTAAATTTCTGGTTTGTCCAAATTTATACTGAGCTAACAACATCCACATCACTATGAACTTCAATTTAAACTTTAGTGACAAGCTGTGCGTTTTGTTGATATCTGAACCTAAGATTGTTTATATGAAATTTTCCCCAAGTAGTCTCTTTGTAGAGACTAGAGAACATTTGTTTGCAATTAAATCAGGTTTTGAGAAGGTTCTGTTACAACATATGATATTTCTCTGTATAGAGTATCAAAAAAGTCCACAGTACATTGATGCTGCTGTGACCAAAACTCAATTTTACACTGTTGGGATGTAAACAAATTATTAGTTGTATTATTAAAGAAGAAAAGACTAATGCTTTTGGTATGCTGTTCTAATATCTTCCTTGACATGTACTTTGTCTAATTCAGTTTATCAAGTTTATCTTTTGGAAACTTAATAATCACTTCTCAAATTTTGCATATAACATCTTTTTTGCCACTTGTACTTATGAAAAACAGGTGAATGTAGGCAGGATAGAATTTAGTGGAATTGATTACCCAGGTTAAGGTTATATTCAATTGAAAATTAATATATTTTACATTTTGATACATGTAATCAAGATATATCTAAATTCATTTACTGGTATATGTCAAAGGTCAATTAGATTGTTCAGTAGACTAAGAATCCCAAGTGGTCAGGAAGTCAATCTAAGTGTAAACTCCTTCACCTTTAGTACAGTTTCACAATTCAATGATTTCAGATATTCCCCCGACAGACAGCTACTCTTTGTTTTATCCTTTTAAGCTTTTTTTGCTTTTGATGTTCTACATTTTTTATTTATTTTTTATAAAGTTAGATTTTATGTCTTTTACAGAGGTTTAAATTATCTTAAAGTTTAGTGTTGTGAATTCTGATGTTGTACTGATTGATCCTGATTAATGTCTTTGAGAGGAAATAAACACAGCAGTTAAAAGTAGGAAATGAATCTGTAGTATCATTCGAACAAAGCCATTATCTATACATCTTGTGACAATTGTTTAAACTTTTTATTTATTAAGTGAACAACTTATTTTGTTGTGTAATGGATAGAGCTCATGATAGATGTACAGAGCAGGATTTATACTCATATCATATTCTCATGCTCTTGTCCTGAATATACATTTAATTTGGCACTGGACCTTAAACATCCATCCATCAACATTGCCTTTTTTTCTATTCTAAAGTGAGACTGATCCAAAGAAGTTATGAATAGAATTAAGAGACTATCAAAGATCAACCATCAACAATAAATTTCCCAAAAACAAAAAACTACATTTGATAATCAATCCTTATTAAATAAAAAAAAAATTTAAAAAATCAAAGTTATTTACATGTTTGTCATTTTGTCCCTGATGGAAAGTTGTCGAACTATATTGGCAATCTTACCTTATATTCTTATTATATTCTATACTATGAAGTAGTAGGAATTTGACAAATAGAACGGTTGTGTTGAATTCAAGAATTAAAGTTTCTTCATAAAATACTGTTGCATCTTTTAAAAACCCCAATTCGTTAATGCTAAATGTCTATTTTAAAAGTAACAAATTCAATAGGCAATATTTTTAATCCTCATCACCAATATCATTGAGGCATATTTTAATCTATACATATATCCCAAATCAGTTATGTTAGTGTAATAAGGTCATTTTACATTTTCTTGTAATTATTAAGTAAATTATCTACCTGTTTTGAAACTATAATATTTATTACGCAGGATAAATTGAAACAAAAATGGTCCTTACACAAAAGTTGTCTGATGAAACAACATTACAAAACATTAATGTTTGCTATTTTTATTACCTTCTCTTCCCACCTGTATTGATCGTTATAAGGCCATGAGAGACAGCAATTACATGATGTTGACATTAGTCTGACCGTAAGATGTTTTCTAAGAACCTTGTGCAAGTCTTTTATAGCATTAACTATAGAATGTTAGGTAATAAAAACATTGGCAATTTGTCAATTTGCTGTGAATAATTTTACTTTGAAGTTTGAACATAGTATCTAACCCAGTGATAGACTGGGATAAAGCAGGTTTAGTTATCACTCCTCTCCATCTGAACAACATAGAAGTTACCGACTTTGTGTCTACAGTTTTCCTGCAATGTAATTAAATTTGCATTTGGATTTAACAAATTTAAGATTTTCACTTCCTATTTTAGAAATATTTTAATAATTTTTTATCTGAGTTTTCCTTTGTGCCAAACTTTGTTTGTCTTTTACGTGAAGGAACCCGTTGTTGTGGGTCTGTTTTACTGCACAAATACTTTTGGTACTCTCTTTTCTTGTTTCTGTTATTCATTTTATTTATTTAACATTTTCACGTCTTTTTAGCGTATGCATATGATACTTTTTGGCTTCTATAGACAGAGAAATAAATGGTAAAATTTAAGTTTAGCCAGTCAATTGAATAGATCTCCATGTTAATCAGGGAATCCCAACTTAATAGAAACAGAATGCATGTGAATCCAGATTAGTTCTGACTGACAGAACAATTGCTTTTTAAAAAAAGATTTGTGTTGAAATTGAATAATAAAAATTGTGCAGTTTTAAATTTTTTTCTGTCAACATGAAGTTCATGGTCATGGTACATTATGTAAAGTCAATACCAACATTGTAAATTCATATAAATGCAGAATAGTTTGTCAGTGATGTAGGATCATTAAGTGACCACTATCTAAGTTCTTAATTAAAGCAATCACAGTCTTGGATCACTAAAAGTGAAAGCTAGCTTACATGGCATTAATAGCTAGGTAGAAAAATCAATGAAATGATATTACAGATGGCTAGATATTGACTAAGTGTCTGTCTGTGTATTAGATCATTATTTGTCACCTGTTCTTCGAAGCTTAGACCAGGTGTTAATATCCATCATGATAATTAGTACGTGATTAGATCTAGCCAGGGGACAGACAAATGTCTCATCCATATATATATATAGTTTATAGATAATTGGATTTTAAAACATGTTTTGTTATATATAAAGAAAAGTAAAACAAATATTTTACTGGTATTGTTTCTTGAAATCAAGAGAAATTCCAAATGATGTATAAACATTAGATATTAATGATTTTCAGTAAAGATTGTCAAAGTAAACTTGCTAATTATATGAATTCTATACTCCTATCATTAAAACCTAAAATCATAATGGTAACTGATGTGGTTATTGATTTTGAAACTTTAAATTGGGAATGGTTACTGATTTAGTTACATTAGATTTAGAATGGTAACTTAACTGATCTCATAACTTTAAATTGGATAAATGGAAGCTGATTTTGTAACATTAGATTAGACATGGCATCTGATTTTGTAAGATTGAATTAGACATGACAACTGATTTTGTAACTTCAAAAAGGAGTGGTAACTGATTCTGTAACTTAAATTTGGAATGGCAACTTATTTTGTAACTTTAAAATTGGAATGGTAACTGAATTTGTAACTTAAAAATTAAGAATGGCAATTGATTTTGTAACTTTAAATTAAGAATGGCAACTTATTTTGTAACTTTAAATTAAGAATGGCAACTTATTTTGTAACTTTAAATTAGTAATGATAACTGAATTTGTAACTTAAAGTTAAGAATGGCAACTTATTTTGTAACTTTAAATTTGGAATGGTAACTGAATTTGTAATTTAAAATTAAGAATGGCAACTTATTTTGTAACTTTAAATTTGGAATGGCAACTTATTTAATAACTTTAAATTAGTAATGGTAACTGAATTTGTAACTTTAAATAAAGAATGGTAACTGAAATTGAATTTGTAACTTAAAATTAAGAATGGAAACTTATTTTGTAAAATAAAATTAGTAATGGTAACTGCATTTGTAACTTAAAATTAAGAATGGCAACTGATTTTGTAACTTTAAATTAAGAATGGCAACTTATTTTGTAACATTAAATTGGACATGGCAACTGATTTTGTAACTTTAAATTAGTAATGGTAACTGATTTAATAACTTTAGATTAGAAAGAGTAGCTGATTTTGTAACTTAAAATCAGAAAGAGTTACTGATTTTATAACTTTAAATTTGAAAAGGTAACTATTTTTTAAACTTTAAATTAGGAATTGTAACTGATCTTGTAACTTTAGATTAGACATGGTAACTGATTTGTAACATTAATTAGAGAAAGCAACTGATTTTGTAACTTAACATTAGGAATGACGACTGATTTTGTAAGTTTACAATAATAATATTGTAAGGATGTAGCTTCTTCATTAAAAATCTACCACCTCTTATGCCTAAATTCAATATGAAAAATTAAAAATAAAGGGATTAATGATAAAAAATAGCAGTCCATGTTATTTATATTCTTCCATTGTTTGTAATGATAACAAATATAGGCAACAAATCATAAAAATGGCAATAAATGGTTATATTATTTTATTATGCACAAGTTAATGATAGACATAACCTGTATTGACCTGAATAATTCTATAGATTTCCTATCTTTGGAATCTTGAACATTTGACATATCATGAAACATGAATTCTTAAAGATTTTTAATTCGAATAAAAGGTAAACTAAACCAATAACATTCTCAGCAAAATTCTGTAATTGAATTTGAAGATAAACTGAGGTTTTTTTAGAAAATCATTTTCAAATATTTGCAGTGTCTTCTTGATGAGGAAATCATTATATTTTCATAGAAATACTGCAATGATCACTCATAACTTGAAATGACTGAAGTTTCACCTGACAATTACAACAAGTAATTGAAACGATTTATAACCTGAGTTCATGTTGCAAAAAAACCTGCAGAATATATGACAATAAAATTAGCATATAACATTCCACCAAATTAAATGAAGACATGCCAACTTACCAAACCTTTTAATGACATTAATATATGCCCAGGGGTTTGCAAAAAAAAAAACTTTTATCATATGCTTTTTATGACAAATAACCTTTCCGGCTTGAATATTTAGTTTGTTAAACCCTAAGCTCTATATGTTTTTGTTGTGTTTTCAATTTTCAAATATTTATGCATCAACTGTAAACTCTGGTTTTTCTTGGCATTGTTGGTTTCCTTATCATTACCAATAGAGCTGAGCTATCGCACAAACTTCTTTATTTCTGAACTCATTCAAGTTTTGATAGTGAAACATTGGGCAAAAACTGGATAAATTGTACTTCTCTTGTTCTAAACTCAGTACGATATATTTTATATATACATAATGATCACATTTCAGAGCAGTGAATACAAAGAAATAGTTTTAATTCAAATGATTACCTTGAATTTGTTTGATAGATACTTATGTTTCTGAGAACCCCACATAATTATTTAGCGTAAAAAGGAAACTATGCAATATTTTTTTTTATTTATTTTGATCACATGTGTTTTTAATCATAAATAAATTTTGTTTTTGTTTTTAATTTTTTTAATTTTAGGCACTTATGGTCTCTGGCCAACCATCCTTGTCTTTGAGTTTAGGAGGAGATGCACGCAGTAATCGTTCCAAATCTTGGAGTGGCCGACCAATTTGGATGGAAAGAGAGGTCTTAGGTCGAATTAAAGTGCCTCATACATTTGTTGTGCACAATTATACAAGGCCAACAATTTGTCAGTGGTGTAGAAAACTTTTAAAGGGCCTGTTTAGACAGGGAGTACAGTGTAAAGGTATGTATAAGACAAGTACTTTGTATTTATTATTAGTTGTGCGATACCAATTTTCCTGGATTTTCGGATGAAAGGTAAACCTTGTTCTTATTAAAAGTGTTCAACATGTTTATTTTTTTTTACTAAAGGCTTAAATGAAGACATAGCCAAAACCATGAAATTAAATATTATTTAGAATACATTTTTTCTTCAATCAGCAAATATATTAGTATCCTCGAAAATAAATAAATGGTCAGTAAACAGAATGTCAGAATGATTGGTTGAATGATTGTATGTGCTAGTCATTATATGTTGCCATTGCCGAAGGATACAAACAATATTTATAACTGATGTACAAATGTATACTCTATTGATAGATGCCATGGGATGAGTTTTTTAATTAATGGGATTTTTTGTTTAGTAAGTATAGGATTTCATTCTGTCATGTACAATTAGATATTGTATTGTCAATAATCTCAAGATTATATTTCACTACATATAAAATTAGTGAAAATGAATATATATAAATACAGAGTGGTGGGTAATTGTAAAATCATGTTATATCCAGCATCGATTATGCTGAAATAGTGGTCATTCTACTTAAGAAAAGATAGAGAAAGGCATTCTGAGGTCACAACAAAATTCAAATGCAGTCTTGAAAAATGAAGATATGTAATATGTTGAATTTTATAAAAATCTATAGAATGTTATTGCATTGAGAATTTTTTTCATGTCCTAATTAATTAAGATTTTTTCCAATGCAGATAATGAAGTTTTCTTCATTTACAAAAGGGGTACCCTGGTAGTCATTTTATCAATTTGTCTTCAAAGAAATTGTGAAAGGTATGATGGACATGCTGTTTCCAGAGACCACAACAATATCAACAATTTGTGAAAGTACTGTGTATTCATTTGTTTTCATGTTTAACAATTTTTGTGGATTGTGGAACTATTCCTTTTCATGGATATTTGATTTCATGGGTTTACCAAAGGCTGCAAACCAATCTATAGAAACATTTATTTTGTCTTCACCTATGAAATTCACCACAATTAGTATCCAACAAATAATACTG
The DNA here is from genome assembly GCF_965363235.1 of Mytilus galloprovincialis. Classification (NCBI taxonomy): domain Eukaryota; kingdom Metazoa; phylum Mollusca; class Bivalvia; order Mytilida; family Mytilidae; genus Mytilus; species Mytilus galloprovincialis. Next base: position 37,818,959 of record NC_134840.1, on the reverse strand, counting down.
AATCTAATTAATTCAGTTTAAGGGTAACTACTAATGATAAGTCAGTGATATTATTCAGTTTGCAGTTGTATTAGCATTGGCAAATCTCATTTCCATTGAGTCTGTCAAAAATATTTGTCAACTTTTCTATAAAAAAAAAACCTAAAAAAAAAAACATTGAACAGAAGGACCTCAAAATTAGTCAGCATTATCGTTTCATATCTATTTGAATCAGTTCAATTTCCTTTATTTTATTATTTGTTTTAAACTCCTCACCTGATGTCTCATACATAATATTGTAACATGGAATTCATTTTATTTTCAGATTGCAAGTTTAATTGTCACAAAAAATGTGCACCACAAGTTCCAAAGGATTGTGCAGGGGAATTACCAAAAGTGGGATGTAAGTTATTAATAGCTTCAACATTTAAGAATCAAGAAAATAATGTTCATTATGTAACATTAAAGAATCAAAATTTTCATAGTCCATGAATGATGATTGAAATGTATATACAATGATGTGGTATGAGTGCCAATGAGACAACTTTCCATCCAAGTCACAATTTGTATAAGTAAACCATTATAGGTTAAAGTAAGGTCTTCAACACAGAGACTTCACTCACACCAAACAGTAAGCTATGAAAAATGACTAGTGTAAAACCATTTATATTGAAAAACAAACTATCTTATCTTTAAAAAAAACAAACAAGAAACACTTATGAACCACATCAACAAATGACAGGTTCCTGACTTAGGAATGACACTTTGATTCCGATTTGTTATTTCTCTTATAGCTATAATTTAATTTTTCAAAATGATAATTTCTAATTAGACAAATTAAAAAAAAGCACTTTTTATCTGACTTTCAATCTCATGATAATGAATATAAGTCAATACTGAATTGGATCAAGCAATGTTATTTCAATATTTAATTTTGTCCATTATGATGAGGTTGTTGTTACATTTTCATCGGAAATGAAAAAAAAATGAAAAATAGAACATAGCATAAAATAACCCATTCTTTGAAATCTTTAGCAGTCTTTAAACAAAAAAAAATGACAAATATAAAAACATTAGGTGTCTGAATCTGAATCTGGTTTGGAGGGGGTTGGGATGCTTTTGTCTGTGCAGCTGAATTTTGATTAAAACAGTGATTATTTCTATATTCAGTGAGCCAGGAACAGAGTATAACATCTGAAATGGATGGCTCTGTTGATACTAATTATACAGATATACAGGAGGATGAAATGCCTCTTCAAGAAGAAGATGATGAGGACAATACTCAACAGAAACCCCCTCTTAGGTAATAAAAAAATATCATCTTGTTTGGGATCCTGGGCCAGTTGACACTTAATATGGTCTCAATTATCCTACAGGATCCTTAGTGTTTATTTTCACTTAAAAATTCAATAGTGCTGCCAGGGTTAAAAATTGCCTCTATAGGTTGTTACCTAATTGCTAATGTGCCTTCCTTAAGTATTGTTCAAAAGAACAGCCTCAAATAGATTATGTATTTCCAAAGGACAATTATATTTTTACTGAAATTGATACTCTCTTTCATAATTAATTATCATATATATTCCTAACTATAATGATAACTCATACATACAAAAATATATACAAAAACTGTGGGTTTAAATATGCGGACCTTGCCTTGATTTACAAAATCAACGTGTCCCCCATTTTCAAACATGAAAACTGTTGGAAAATTCAAATTAAATTTACTGATTATTTTCATGAATCCACCAGCTGCTACTTTTTTCATGAAATTATGATGATTGAATAATGAGGCAAGACCATCTTTTTTGTTTTTAATGTGAACCGGTTTTTGTCGAGCCTGTAACTTTTGTTGCAGAAAGCTCTACATAAGGATAGTGTTAGCTAACTTCTTAAAAGCTTTATATTTTAGAAGGTGGAAGACTGGATGCTTCATACTTTGTCTATAGATGCATCATGTTTCAAACTTTCCGTCAGTCACATGTCCAATATCCTTGACCTCATTTTCATGGTTCAGTGACTACTTGAAAAAAAAGTTAAGATTTTTTGTAATGTTAAATTCTCTCTTATATAAGTAATATGATAACTATATTTGGTATGTGCGTACCTTGCAAGGTCCTCATGCTCCTCAGACAGTTTTCACTTTACCTCGTCCTCATTTCATGGATCAGTGAACAAGGTTAAGTTTTGGTGGTCAAGTCCATACCTCAGATACTATAAGCAGTAGGTCTAGTATATTCGGTGTATGGAAGGATTGTAGGGTGTACATGTCCAACTGGCAGGTTTCATCTGACCTTGACCTCATTTTCATGGTTCAGTGGTTATAGTTAAGTTTTTTTGGGAGAAGACTTTACAAGTTTGATTAACTTGTGTCTCATCCCTTTTGCACATTTACGCAAATAAAATATGTTTAAACTAAAGTTAAGTTTTTGTGTTTTGGTCTGTTTTTCCTTTACTATATGCAATAGGTCTTCTATATTTGGTGTATGGAATGATTGTAAGGTGTACATGTTTAGCTGACAGGTGTCATCTGACCTTGACCTCATTTTCACACTTCAGTGGTCAAAGTTAATTTTTTGAGTTTTGTTTTATTTTTTCTAATACTATATGCAATAGGTCAACAATATTTCGTGTATGTAAATATTTTATGATCTATATATGTCAGTCGCGCAGGTTTTATTTGACCTTGACCTCATTTTCACGGTTCATTGCTAAGTATTAAGTATTTGTGTTTTGGTCTGTTTTTATTAATTTATAAGCAATAGGTCAACTATATTTGTTGTATGGAAGAATTTTTAGCTGTACATGTATGCCTGGCATGGTTCATCTGATCTTGACCTCATTTTCATGGTTCATTGATCAATGATTAGTTTTCTTGGTTAATGTTGAGTTTATGTGACAGTTGTAATAAAGCTTTATATTTACAACTATCAACATATTATCAATGATTAGTAAAGAAGGTGAGACATTTCAGCGTAAGAACTCTTGTCTTATTTATTTTCAGTCCTACACAAAGCAGTAACATTCCATTAATGAGAATCTATCAATCAGTCAAACACACCAAAAGAACGGGATCAAAGGTTATGAAAGCAGGGTGGATGGTTCACTTTACTCAGAATGATCAGCAGGTATACTTTATTTTCATTTCCAGAAAGAAGAAATAGCTTACATGTACAGCATGCATGTTTACTTAGCAATTATGACATCACAGTTCATTACATTCTCAAGATTCTTCAAGAAATATGCAAACTTAAAAAAATGTAAATATCTTTGACAACACTCCCATGTGACCCTTATTCAATTATATACAAGAAATTTGTATTTTTATGTTAAAAAAAGCCCCATTATTTGGATATATCTGATGTTTTATTAATAACACATAACTGAGAGGGTGGTTGAGCAGATTGTTAACCAAAGAAAACATTGGTGGTCAACAATGGCAAAAACCAACATTTACTATCTCTATCATGAAATGAATGCATACTAAAAAGACCAATTTTTCTTACTATGAAAATTAGTTTCCTTGAAAATGTTACCATACATTATGTGACTTCAAGAATTTACGTAAAACATGCATTAATTTTTCAATTAAAATGTAATATTCTTAATTTTTTGTTTCCATATCTTACAGAGGAAGAGATATTATTGGAGATTGGATTCTAAATGCATTACATTATTTCAAAAAGAAGACTCGCCGAGATACTACAAGGTACGATAACTTATTCTAATGCAATATTGTTTATAACATTCATGTTGATTGGATAATGTAACAAGTTCTCATTGCATTAAGTCACAATTGATTCTATGAAAAGTAAGCACAAGCTCAGACAACATATCACAAATTTCAAATGTATGATTTGATGTTGATTTCTGTCAGTTTCATTAGAATAGAGATAACAATATTGTATTTTAAGCTCCAAAATTATCAATTGGTGATTTGATGGTTGCAAAAACCTGTTTACTGGCTCAGCTTATGAATGGCTTGTAAACTTAATTTGAGACCATCAAGTCACCAATTGATGTCCTCTGAGCTTAACATTCAATACAGTCATCTCCTATACTACAAGGTTAAGTAAAGCTTAACATTCAATACAGTCATCTCCTATACTACAAGGTTAAGTAAAGTAGAACTTAACCTTCAATACAGTCATCTCCTATACTACAAGGTTAAGTAAAGTAGAACTTAACCTTCAATACAGTCATCTCCTATACTACAAGGTTAAGTAACATTCAATACAGTCATCTCCTATACTACAAGGTTAAGTAACATTCAATACAGTCATCTCCTATACTGCAAGGTTAAGTAACATTCAATACAGTCATCTCCTATACTACAAGGTAAAGTAACATTCAATACAGTCATCTCCTATACTACAAGGTTAAGTAACATTCAATACAGTCATCTCATATACTACAAGGTTAAGTAATGTAGAGCTTAACCTTCAATACAGTCATCTCCTATACTACAAGGTTAAGTAAAGTAGAACTTAACCTTCAATACAGTCATCTCCTATACTACAAGGTTAAGTAATGTAGAACTTAACCTTCAATACAGTCATCTTCTATACTACAAGGTTAAGTAAAGTAGAACTTAACCTTCAATACAGTCATCTCCTATACTACAAGGTTAAGTAATGTAGAACTTAACATTCAATACAGTCATCTCCTATACTACAAGGTTAAGTAATGTAGAGCTTAACCTTCAATACAGTCATCTCTTATACTACAAGGTTAAGTAACATTCAATACAGTCATCTCCTATACTAGTACTACAAGGTTAAGTAACATTCAATACAGTCATCTCCTATACTACAAGGTTAAGTAACATTCAATACAGTCATCTATACTACAAGGTTAAGTAACATTCAATACAGTCATCTATACTACAAGGTTAAGTAACATTCAATACAGTCATTTCCTATACTACAAGGTTAAGTAACATTCAATACAGTCATCCATACTACAAGGTTAAGTAACATTCAATACAGTCATCTATACTACAAGGTTAAGTAACATTCAATACAGTCATCTCCTATACTACAAGGTTAAGTAACATTCAATACAGTCATCTATACTACAAGGTTAAGTAACATTCAATACAGTCATCTATACTACAAGGTTAAGTAACATTCAATACAGTCATTTCCTATACTACAAGGTTAAGTAACATTCAATACAGTCATCTATACTACAAGGTTAAGTAACATTCAATACAGTCATCTATACTACAAGGTTAAGTAACATTCAATACAGTCATCTCCTATACTACAAGGTTAAGTAACATTCAATACAGTCATCTATACTACAAGGTTAAGTAACATTCAATACAGTCATCTATACTACAAGGTTAAGTAACATTCAATACAGTCATCTCCTATACTACAAGGTTAAGTAACATTCAATACAGTCATCTCATATACTACAAGGTTAAGTAATGTAGAGCTTAACATTCAATACAGTCATCTCCTATACTACAAGGTTAAGTAAAGTAGAACTTAACCTTCAATACAGTCATCTCCTATACTACAAGGTTAAGTAATGTAGAACTTAACATTCAATACAGTCATCTCCTATACTACAAGGTTAAGTAAAGTAGAACTTAACCTTCAATACAGTCATCTCCTATACTACAAGGTTAAGTAAAGTAGAACATAACCTTCAATACAGTCATCTCCTATACTACAAGGTTAAGTAAAGTTGAGCTTAACATTCAATACAGTCATCTCCTATACTACAAGGTTAAGTAACATTCAATACAGTCATCTCCTATACTACAAGGTTAAGTAATGTAGAACTTAACATTCAATACAGTCATCTCCTATACTACAAGGTTAAGTAATGTAAAACTTAACATTCAATACAGTCATCTCCTATACTACAAGGTTAAGTAAAGTAGAACTTAACCTTCAATACAGTCATCTCCTATACTACAAGGTTAAGTAATGTAGAACTTAACATTCAATACAGTCATCTCCTATACTACAAGGTTAAGTAAAGTAGAACTTAACCTTCAATACAGTCATCTCCTATACTACAAGGTTAAGTAACATTCAATACAGTCATCTCCTATACTACAAGGTTAAGTAACATTCAATACAGTCATCTCCTATACTACAAGGTTAAGTAATGTAGAACTTAACATTCAATACAGTCATCTCCTATACTACAAGGTTAAGTAATTTAGAACTTAACATTCAATACAGTCATCTCCTATACTACAAGGTTAAGTACAGTAGAACTTAACCTTCAATACAGTCATCTCCTATACTACAAGGTTAAGTAAAGTAGAGCTTAACATTCAATACAGTCATCTCCTATACTACAAGGTTAAGTAATGTAGAACTTAACATTCAATACAGTCATCTCCTATACTACAAGGTTAAGTAATGTAGAACTTAACATTCAATACAGTCATCTCCTATACTACAAGGTTAAGTAAAGTAGAACTTAACATTCAATACAGTCATCTCCTATACTACAAGGTTAAGTAACATTCAATACAGTCATCTCCTATACTACAAGGTTAAGTAAAGTAGAACTTAACATTCAATACAGTCATCTCCTATACTACAAGGTTAAGTAAAGTAGAACTTAATATTCAATACAGTCATCTCCTATTCTACAAGGTTAAGTAATGTAGAGCTTAACCTTCAATACAGTCATCTATACTACAAGGTTAAGTAAAGCTTAACATTCAATACAGTCATCTCCTATACTACAAGGTTAAGTAAAGTAGAGCTTGATAAATCGAAAACACAGTACTAATAAATTACAGCTCTGTGATAGATAAAAGATTGGTACATTTCATACAAACACACTACAAGGTTAAATGAATTAGAGAACAGTTAATATCATACAAACATACTACAAGGTTAATTAGAGCACAGTTAATATCATACAAACATACTACAAGGTTAAATGAATTAGAGCACAGTTAATATCATACAAACATACTACAAGGTGAAATGAATTAGAGAACAGTTAATATCATACAAACATACTACAAGGTTAAATGAATTAGAGAACAGTTAATATCATACAAACATACTACAAGGTTAAATGAATTAGAGCACAGTTAATATCATACAAACATACTACAAGGTTAAATGAATTAGAGCACAGTTAATATCATACAAACATACTACAAGGTTAAATGAATTAGAGCACAGTTAATATCATACAAACATACTACAAGGTTAAATGAATTAGAGCACAGTTAATATCATACAAACATACTACAAGGTTAAATGAATTGGAGCACAGTTAATATCATACAAACATACTACAAGGTTAAATGAATTGGAGCACAGTTAATATCATACAAACATACTACAAGGTTAAATGAATTGGAGCACAGTTAATATCATACAAACATACTACAAGGTTAAATGAATTGGAGCACAGTTAATATCATACAAACATACTACAAGGTTAAATGAATTGGAGCACAGTTAATATCATACAAACATACTACAAGGTTAAATGAATTAGAGAACAGTTAATATCATACAAACATACTACAAGGTTAAATGAATTAGAGAACAGTTAATATCATACAAACATACTACAAGGTTAAATGAATTGGAGAACAGTTAATATCATACAAACATACTACAAGGTTAAATGAATTAGAGCACAATTAATATCATACAAACATACTACAAGGTTAAATGAATTGGAGCACAGTTAATATCATACAAACATACTACAAGGTTAAATGAATTGGAGAACAGTTAATATCATACAAACATACTACAAGGTTAAATGAATTAGAGCACAATTAATATCATACAAACATACTACAAGGTTAAATGAATTAGAGAACAGTTAATATCATACAAACATACTACAAGGTTAAATGAATTAGAGCACAGTTAATATCATACAAACATACTACAAGGTTAAATGAATTAGAGCACAATTAATATCATACAAACATACTACAAGGTTAAATGAATTAGAGAACAGTTAATATCATACAAACATACTACAAGGTTAAATGAATTAGAGAACAGTTAATATCATACAGACATACTACAAGGTTAAATGAATTGGAGCACAGTTAATATCATACAAACATACTACAAGGTTAAATGAATTAGAGCACAATTAATATCATACAAACATACTACAAGGTTAAATGAATTAGAGAACAGTTAATATCATACAGTTAATATCATACAAACATACTACAAGGTTAAATGAATTAGAGCACAGTTAATATCATACAGTTAATATCATACAAACATACTACAAGGTTAAATGAATTAGAGTACAGTTAATATCATACAAACATACTACAAGGTTAAATGAATTAGAGAACAGTTAATATCATACAGTTAATATCATACAAACATACTACAAGGTTAAATGAATTAGAGCACAGTTAATATCATACAGTTAATATCATACAAACATACTACAAGGTTAAATGAATTGGAGTACAGTTAATATCATACAAACATACTACAAGGTTAAATGAATTAGAGCACAATTAATATCATACAAACATACTACAAGGTTAAATGAATTAGAGAACAGTTAATATCATACAGTTAATATCATACAAACATACTACAAGGTTAAATGAATTAGAGAACAGTTAATATCATACAAACATACTACAAGGTTAAATGAATTAGAGAACAGTTAATATCATACAAACATACTACAAGGTTAAATGAATTAGAGAACAGTTAATATCATACAAACATACTACAAGGTTAAATGAGTTAGAGCACAGTTAATATCATACAAACATACTACAAGGTTAAATGAATTGGAGCACAGTAAATATCATACAAACATACTACAAGGTTAAATGAATTAGAGTACAGTTAATATCATACAAACATACTACAAGGTTAAATGAATTAGAGCACAGTTAATATCATACAAACATACTACAAGGTTAAATGAATTAGAGAACAGTTAATATCATACAAACATACTACAAGGTTAAATGAATTGGAGCATAGTTAATATCATACAAACATACTACAAGGTTAAATGAATTAGAGCACAGTCAATATCATACAAACATACTACAAGGTTAAATGAATTAAGAGCACAGTTAATATCATACAAACATACTACAAGGTTAAATGAATTAGAGCACAGTCAATATCATACAAACATACTACAAGGTTAAATGAATTGGAGCACAGTTAATATCATACAAACATACTACAAGGTTAAATGAATTAGAGCACAGTTAATATCATACAAACATACTACAAGGTTAAATGAATTAGAGCACAGTGAATATACAAAGATAATACAAAGTTAAATAAATTAGAGCTTGGTTAAGATCATGCAATGATGCTACAAGGTACAATAGTTGAGAGTTTTGTTAAGTTCATTCCATTATATACATATCAGATACCAAAATGTAAAATGACATAGTGCTTTGAAAATTCATACAAAGAGAGTTTACAGTTTCCTTTGATTTTGTAGGAGATTCCCTTATCACATATAGTAAACATAGAACCAGCCAAAATACGACCAAATGCAGACCCAAACAAAGGACCACATGTTTTTGAGATGAGGGTTAATTCCACAGTATACTTCATTGGTGAGGACCCAACTTTTGGAGGCAGAGAAGGGGATATTGTTGCATCTCCTGAAAGTGGTGTTGGATTAGAACAAGCCAAGTATTGGGAGCATGCTATCAGACAGGCACTGATGCCAGTAACACCAACATCCAGTGTTGTAGGAAGTAAGCTATCATTATAACACTTACTACAAGTCATCCCTTATATGTTAAATGAATAAGTGCATTATTTGGAAAATACTTGATCACCAAACTTTAAATGAAAAAAATGAACAGCATAATCAAAAGCAGAAATTGTTAATAAATCTTCTTTGAGAGGTTGGCTAGTGTTAAAAGAAAGTTGATAATAACTAATTGCTTGGTGCCATACAAAGATACTACAGTTTTATAACCAGAAAGGCATTGCAAACAAGAATAAGTGCAAAATGACGATTAAATACCTGATCTCAATAAAATGAATGAAATTGTTTCTATACATTATTTTTTCATGATTATATGAGATACCATTTCTTCACTGACATGATTGACTTTCCAGATTTGGTCTTGACTTGCTTATAATAACGTGTATTTAATCCGTATGTTACTTGTAGATACATCCTCAGAGAATGGTATGAACAAGGAAGAAGAACAAGATATAAGTCAGCTATATCAGATATATCCTGATGATGTATTAGGCTCAGGACAATTTGGTATTGTATATGGAGGTATGATTAACACAAGAATAGTTGTGAAAGTTCTTTTCTATGCCCCATTTATGGGCATTATGTTTTCTGGTCTGTGCCTCTGTCTGTTCATCCGTCCGTCTGTCCCACTTCAGATTAAAGGTTTTGGTCGAGGTAGTTTTTGATGAAGTTGAAGTCCAATCAACTTGAAACTTAGTTGAAACTTGATCCTATGATATGATCTTTCTAATGTTAATGCCAAATTAGAGATTTTCCCCCATTTTCAAGGCTCACTGAACATAGAAAATGATTGTGCGGATTTGGGGCATCCGTGTATTTTGGACACATTCTTGTTTATCACAGAAAATTAGATTTTCTATTACACATGGTATATTGGTTGATTCTTTCTTATTTTGATATCTGTTTTTTTTTTCTAAAATGCTGCCATCACATTGAAATGAATGATTAATGCCACATCTGAGTTATTGATTTTATTGTCTTAAAGCTTTTTGCATTGTCTTTATATCTGAATATATAAGTAGATGAACCATTCTTGTTTACTTTACCCTGAATTTAATCCTCAGTAACCATTGCTGTTCAATTTTATGGCACCTGCCTATGCTTATGCTTAAATCATGGCATATTTGGCAAATGTTTTTTAAAACCAGTTTTTTTGTGGATAGGCGGTACAGATGGTGGATATATTATTCATATTTTATAATAAAAGGTGAAAAGGAAATCTTTAATTGCGTGTTTAAAATATAACATGATATTTAAAATCATTACAGTTTAACATAGTTCTTTTTTCTACAGTTAGGGAAGTTAAAGGAAATGCTCTTCCTGTCTTTCTGTTGCATTCAATTGATTTATAACAAATGTCAATAACATCATCAACATTGTTATAAAACCAAAACTCATAGAAAAAATATTTGAATGGTAAATGGAAGATTTATGAACATGCATTACCAGAGAACAGTATTACTTGTGTTAACTAGATGTACACAAACAGGATATGTATTTTACAATGAGGAAGTAAAGGTAGCATGAAGTGCTAACACAAAATTAGGTCAAGATCGTTTCTATTTGGTTACTAATTCACTGCCACTTGTTAATCAATTATTTTTACTACATATAAATTGAAAAAAAGTTCATATTTGTGAAATGACACTATTTAGTTTTCTTAAGGGCATCCGATACAGTTTCTCGATATAATGTCATTTTTGTCGAGCCTGCAACTTTTGTTGCAGAAAGCTCGACATAGGGATAGTGATCCGGCGGCGGCAACGGCGGCGGCAACGGCGGCGGCTACGGCGGCGGCGTTAGCTCACTTCTTAAAAGCTTTATATTTTAGAAGGTGGAAGACCTGGATGCTTCATACTTTGTATATAGATGCTTCATGTTACGAAGTTTCCGTCAGTCACATGTCCAATGTCCTTGACCTCATTTTCATGGTTCAGTGACCACTTGAAAAAAAAGTTCAAATTTTTTGTAATGTTGAATTCTCTCTTATTATAAGTAATAGGATAACTATATTTGATGTGTGCATACCTTGCAAGGTCCTCATGCCCGTCAGACAGTTTTCACTTGACCTCGACCTCATTTCATGGATCGGTGAACAAGGTTAAGTTTTGATGGTCAAGTCCATATCTCAGATACTATAAGCAATAGGGCTAGTATATTCGGTGTATGGAAGGACTGTAAGGTGTACATGTCCAACTGGCAGGTGTCATCTGACCTTGACCTCATTTTCATGGTTCAGTGGTTATAGTTAAATTTTTGTGTTTTGGTCTGTTTTTCTCATACCATATGCAATAGGTCTACTATATTTGTTGTATGGAATGATTGTTAAGTGTACATGTCTAGCGGGCAGATGTCATGTGACCTTGACCTCATTTTCATGGTTCAGTGGTCAAAGTTAAGTTTTTGAGTTTTGGTCTTTTTATCTAATGCTATATGCCATAGGTCAACTATATTTGGTGTATGGAAATATTTTATGATCTTTATGTCAGTCGAGCAGGTTTTATTTAACCGTGACCTCATTTTCACGGTTCATTGCACAGTGTTAAGTTTTTGTGTTTTGGTCTATTTTTCTTAAACTATAAGTAATGTGTCAACTATATATGTTGTATAGAAGCATTGTTAGCTGTACCTGTCTGCCTGGCATGGTTCATCTGACCTGGACCTCTTTTTCAAGGTTCATTGGTCTTTGTTTAGTTATCTTGGTTAATGTAAAGTTTATGTGACAGTTGTAATAAAGCTTAGCTTTATACTTAAGACTATCAACATAATATCAATGATTAGTATAGAAGGCGAGACATTTCAGCGTGTGCACTCTTGTTATAATTTTGAAATATGTTGTAGGCCTTGGCGAGTTAAAAAATATAACACAAAATAAAACATAGGTCACCGTGCTTGTTTTCGAGAAAATTGAGGCTGAAAATTGGGGATTTGTGCAATTTTGTAAAAAAATTATGCAATGTTATAAAATTTTTGGAACAGATATTCTTCGTCGTAAATTATTAAGATCGGGTTCAATCTGAAGCTGTGATAAGTGACAATAGGGAAAAAAATAAATCACTACACTAATAACTATAAAATTATTCAAGTCTTGCTTGAAATTGCGGACCAGATGCTCAAAGTGGTATTTTTCTAAACCTAAAAAAATGGAAAAAAACTGTTTCTGAAAATGTCATTTTTATCATTTTTCTGCATAAACTGCATTTTGTCATGCTTTCTCCAAATCTCAAATAAAAAATATAGGTCACCGTGCTGGATTCCATGATAATCGCGATTTATCCTAAAAAATTGCGTCACCCCTTTGTAACCTCAACGTTAGCGCTAAAGTGCACGACGTCGCTGGCAGACAATTTCGACGTTATCGCTTCAAATTACCGGCGACATCAGATGTATAAATATTGCTTGTAAAGTACTATCTATAAATTGGTAACATTGTTTTCGGAAGTAAAATCATGTGAATAAAAAATACCTCTCTGTGTTTGTGGTCTAAGTGAGAAACATCTAAAAAAAGTTATTACGGACTGTTGATAATTTTTACGGCTTTCAAAAATTAAAGACTCGGCAATTTAGAACATGACATACAGGTACATTTACTGTACACACTCGTATATTATTTCATACTGTATGATGACCTCTAGATGTTGTTCTTTGTTTTGTTTTGTTTGGTTGGCTGCTGTTTCATTACACATACTCCTTAATATCCTTTAATTCACGTTTTTATCACTGAAAAAATCCGTTTTTGTTGATACAAATTTTAAAAAAGTTAGCGTCGTTTGGACAGTAATCAAATTTGACGCGCATTGCAATTTGAATTAGAATTTACGTTAGGACGTAAAACATTTCGAATGCGAATTAAACTAATGCGAATTACGTGTGAACTCAGCATTATCCTGCAAACGGAACTTCTTTTTTTGTACATAAATTGCAGCACATAAATTATGCCGTTACTTTTCTCGTTTAAGTTGTTTTACCTTGTCATTTCGGGACCTTTTATAGCTGACTATGCGGTATGGGCTTTGCTCATTGTTGAAGACCGTACGGTGACCTATAGTTGTTAATTTCTGTGTCATGTTTGTCTCTTGTTGAGAGTTGTCTAATTGGCAATTATACCACATCTTCTGTTTTATGTGGTCAGAAAACAGAAGCAAAATCTTACAAAGGAGAATCTTCAATTTGCTAATGGATGCTTTTGTCCAGACAGAGAAACTATAATTTTGAAATTTTTGATTTGGCAAAAAAACGATTGAATTAATAGCGAGAGGACTGGATATATTACGATTAGTTGCGATTAAAATCATTCTCTCATAGCGTAATTTTATTGGTAAATAACTATTTTTTTTTCACCACAGCGCGTACATAAAATACCGCATGTCCATTCCCCTGTCTGTCCTTCCGGACTTCTGGCTAATTAGATTTTTCTAGTGTATAATTCTTGCCAACTTTCTATTAAACTGATATCGTATGGACACGTTCGAAAATCAGTGCATATCAACTATTCTTTAAAAGAGTTATGCCATTTGGAAATATTAATTATATTGAAAATTGCATTTTATTTTCTGTCATTCCGTCATTTCTCTAATATATCTATAAAAAAAACAAAGAAAAAAATAAACAGCTGCGCTTCGAGCGCATGATACGCCCTTCGTCTTATGAAAAAAAACCACAACATAATATATGTTTTTAAAATAACACGGGGGTTGTACGGGAAGTCATGCTAGGTATATCCTGACTCATTCATTATTCTTGCTCAATAGGAAGTTTATATATCACAAAATGTTTTATATGATCCCCAAATTGAAGCTCAATAAAAATTCAAGAACTCAAAAATGAATTAAAGAATCATCACGAAAAAGTATACAGATCTTAAGAATAATTTAACTAAAAAGTATGTGAAGTTTTATGCAATAATTATAGATAGTTTCTGAGATACGGCGCGACATGTGAACCCCATCCCCTTTTTGTCATAAACTCAATAACTCTAAAATCAAATTCTGAATCATTCTCAAAAGTATATACAAATTCTTCAGAATTATATAACTGAGAAGTGTGTAAAATTTTGAGCAATAGTCATAAAACGTTTTCTAGATACAGCGCGAACTGTAAAAAAAACTGTTCTAGTTACAAAGTCCTGTAACTCATAAAGTTCACCAAAAATGATACAGATCGTTTGACCATCATGACTGAAAAAACAACAATGTTCAGTTTAAGGATAATATGCTGTACCATATTTACGACGGACAGACGGACGCGGGCATTTTTATACCATTTTACGTCTCGTCAAAATTTTTACGGGTGTATAAACATATTGTTTGCTATTGCCTTTTGTTAGATGAACTACGTGCAACGTGGAGGAAATAGAAACTTTGTTCTTTTATAAAAGTTGTATCATTGTTTGTATTAGCGGCATACCATTATTTTTTTTACTTAAATAAATTGAATAAATTGTTCAGAAAGGAAATTGACTTCTTCGTGTACATACATTTTCGGTCATATTAGTTTTAAAATATCATTGGTTTTCTGTGCTGTAATAAAAAATCGGATCCGGACCAAATCGTGGATGATGAATGATAATAAAATTTTAATTGACATGCATGATATTAGTAACACCAAAAGGGTCAGTCGTCTTGAGATTGCTCACTATACGATATTTGTTGAAGATCTCAAAGAAACAGACTGTAATGTGTTTTATTTCTTATTATGTTATTAGACTGTTATCCTGGTAGAATCAAATGCACTGACTAATATTAATGGCGTAGAAATTAGCATGTGGGAGAAACAGAAATTGGAGCATGGAAATTCCACATTACGTTTCTTATTACGGAAAATGACACACACTACGTCCCGCAAAAAGTAACGTTTTGCGGGAATTCAAACGCTTAACGTCGCGCCAAGAGTTAACTCCCTTGAAACTGTATCGGATGCCCTTAATTTTAAAAAGCCCATTCGGGCACTCAAATTTAGGAGGTGATGAAATATTAGTTGATTTGTTTATTAAGTGTTTCTCTACAAAAGAAAAGATTTGAAAAATTAGGTAGTGTAACATATTTTGGTAGTAACTAGTTTTTAGATTTAAAAGTTTTAAAACATATGAGAGTGTTCATTTAAGGACATCTTAGTGTTGAGTTACATCATAACTTTGGAGTTAAACATAATTGATATGTGATGTACAGTTGCTAACATTGCATGCAGATAATGAGGCCAATGTTACTCTAGTCATGCTTCAGTGTCTTTAACTGTTGGCATTGTTTAGATGTTATGATAAGGTTAATATATGAGAAAAAAAAGATAATTGACATATTTAAAATCAAAATAGAATGAGATTGAGTTTTATCTGGTCCCATACAATAGTAGGGGTATTGTGTTTTCTTGGTAAGTGCATTTGACTGTAGTCCATCTATCAGTCCTTTACAAGGTTACAGAACATCAAATATACAGTCACATCAATATTAAACAACTTCTTCATTATGGTGTGAACTTTTTATATGACCACAAAAATTGAAAATATTTTGGTCGTATATTGGTATCACGTTGGCGTCATCCGTGTCGTCATCGTCCGAAGACATTTGGTTTTCGCACGCTAACTTTAGTAAAAGTAAATAGAAATCTATGAAATTTAAACACAAGGTTTATGACCATAAAAGGAATTTTGGGATTGATTTTGTGTGTATTAGAAATTAGGGGCCAAAAAGGGCTCAAATAAGCATTTTTCTTGGTTTTTTGCATAATAACTTTAGTAAAAGTAAACAGAAATCTATGAAATTACAACATAAGGTCTATGACCACAAAAGGAAGGTTGGGATTGATTTTGGGAGTTTTAGTCCCAACAGTTTAGGAATTAGGGGCCAAAAACAGGTCCCAAATAAGCATTTTTCTTGGTTTTTGCTCAATAACTTTAGTATAAGTTAATAGAAATCTATGAAATATTAACACAAGGTTTATGACCACAAAAGGAAGGTTTGGATTGATTTTGGGAGTTTTGGTCCCAACGAATTAGGGGTCCAAAGGGTCCAAAATTAAAGTTTGTTTGATTTCATCAAAAAATGAATTATTTGGGTTCTTTGATATGCCAAATCTAACCGTGTATTCAGATTCTTAATTTTTGGTCCTGTTTTCAAATTGGTCTACATTAAGGTCCAAAGGGTCCAAAATTAAACTTAGCTTGATTTTAACAAAAATTGAATTCTTGGGGTTCTTTGATATGCTGAATCTAACCATGTGTTTAGATTTTGGATATTGGACCATAATAGGTAAATGTCCAATTTAAAATTTTTAAGTTTTTTAAGTTTAAGTTCTTAGACCACATTCATTCTGTGTCAGAAACCTATGTTGTGTCAACTATTTAATCACAATCCAAATTCAGAGCTGTATCAAGCTTAAATGTTGTGTCCTGCCGTCCATACTTGCCCCAACTGTTCAGGGTTCGACCTCTATGGTCGTATAAAGCTGTGCCTTGTGGAGCATCTGGTTCAAATATATGTCAAGAAAGTATTTTGACTATAAACTTTCAGTTCATTTCAGTCAATGAAATCTGGAAGATCAAACAGGTATGGTGTCATATGGACACATATTCCTTACACCAAAACAAAATGAAATGGAAATAATATAGAGGTTTCAGTGTTGGCCCAAAATAAGACTTTTATCAATGTCATGACCTTAACCAATCATAACCAAGCACTATTTTGATTTATTTTCAGGCAAACACAGGAAAACTGTTAGAGAAGTAGCTATAAAAGTGATAGACAAATTGAGATTTCCTAACAAACAGGAAGCACAACTTAAAAACGAAGTGTCCATTCTACAGGTATGGTTTTCATTGTCAAGAGGGAGCCTTTTATTTAAGGCTAATACAGTTTAAAAAGGGATAAAATGAAGCTTACACACTCATAAATTACATAACTATCTTACAAAAAGGAAATTCTTGACACATTTAGAGTTGTTTGATACAACTGACTTGTTATTTCAAAAATGTACTTGGATTCAACCAGAGACACCAAGTATCAAATGATAATTAATAAGATAACAACAATTAGCCAATTATATAAATTAGCCAGAAAGAGAGTTGAATTTTATGGAATAGAACACCAGTCTTTTTTTATAATTTCCCCTTTTATTTGAATTATTATGATGATCACATGTTCGTAATGAGGGTTCTGTTTGTGAGCCCTTGCGAATGTAGTTTCTATTAACTCTAGTGAAGGATGCTGGATTATTAGAATATTTCTATAACTATATTTTTATAATTACAGAATCTCCATCATCCAGGTGTAGTTAATTTAGAAAAAATGTTTGAAACTCCAGAAAGAGTAAGTTTTTATATTCAGTAAGAAATGAGAATTAACAGGTATCCGAGACATCATTCTAAAAATAATAGATGGAACAGTTGACCTTAGTTCTATATCCTGTTCTACAGTAAAAATTATGAACATTAAGTCATATCAAGAAAAGTTTATGATGGAGAGTTGGAAATTTCCAAAATATAAGTAAAAGACAAATTATGCCTGGCATGGTTCATCTGACCTTGACCTCATTTTCAAGGTTCATTGGTTTTTGTTTAATTATCTTGGTTAATGTTAAGTTTATGTGACAGTTGTAATAAAGCTTAGCTTTTTACTTAGGACTATCAACATAATATCAATGATAAGTATAGAAGGCGAGACATTCCAGCGTGTGCACTCTTGTTAAATTATCTACACAACCACTAAAAATGGTTTAAAATTTTGTTTTACACTAAAAATGGTTTTAAAATGTTATTGTTGTTTGTTCTATGTATAAAACAGATGCCATTTAAATTTAAGGGCATGAAAAGCAGGAAGCCTTTTTGGAAAAAACAATAAGTCTGAAAAAATATTCTTTCGTTATCTCCCCTTGGTTATTTATTCCCCTCTGATGGTAGATTGAGGTATATGTAACAATACCTTCTTTAAATTAAAATTTATTTATATAAGTTCACAGGAACATCCATGGAAGGTTGAAGTCAAAGAAATTTAAAAGAATAATGACATAATCAAACTGTTTACCCAGAATCGTAATTTCTTCACCATTACATAGAAGTTTAACTTTTCATGTTATCTATTGCAGATTTTTGTAGTTATGGAAAAGCTACGTGGTGACATGTTAGAAATGATATTATCTAGTCCAAAAGGTCGTCTTAGTGAAAGAGTCACTAAATTCCTCATTTCACAAGTAAGTGTTAACAGTGATCTTAATGATATACTGATTAGTTAAACGGTTTTGATAACCTTCACACAAACATGATAGAAAATGTCAAGGTCGGCAAAGGTCAGTTATCACCCTGAGTGGGGAGCCAGTAAGTGCCTTGAAATCACCTGTAGTATGGCAGTAGAAATATCCAATTTATTGACCGATTCAAATGGGGCTAATATACAATTAGTTCTCTTATGTAGGAAATGTCTGAATATTTTATAAGCAATTTACGAGTAAAACAAGCCTGTTTATTTATTATTTTCCTCCAAATGGTTAATGATATTTCATAAACATATGTAAGCTTGCTGGATTATTTAAACCAAATAAGCATCCTAGCATTTTCAATAAGTTGTTGAAAATTATAAATAAGCAAGGATGTGTTGCGAAAAGAAATTTGAGGGAGGAAAAAATTACTTGTACAATTTTTCTAGAAATAGAGAAAGTGTTGTTGAGCTGACTATACAAATCTTACAAAAGACTTAACAAGAATTCCAAAACGTTTTGCCAAATGAATACACAAAATGTATCTTGTCATATAGAGAATTTAAGAAGAAGTAGAAAGTTGGCAGTCAGTTCTTCAGTGCACTGCTAGAAACAAATGTCCTTGCATATCTCAAGACTAATGCTAATGATTTTAATATTTAGGTTTTAATTTCTACTAATGTTTTTTTCAACAAATATTTTATTTTTCAGATTTTAGTGGCACTCAAACATTTACATTCGAAAAATATAGTGCATTGTGATCTTAAGCCAGAAAACGTTTTATTATCATCAGAAACAGCATTTCCACAGGTAAATATATGTGTATAAGATCTTAAGATAGAAAATGTTTGATTTTCTTTGAAATCAGGTAAATAATTCACTATTGTTGTTTTATTCTGCTCTGAAGGAGGGAATACTGTTTTATCTGTCTGTCTGTATGTCTGTCTGTTCATCTGCCCATTAAAATTTCCATAGATTCTTTTTAGCAACTAAAAATCTGGTTTTAGGTTTCATATGAGCATTTTCAGATTCATTACTTGTTGACTTCCTTTTCCCAGAAATGTTATAGGTATTGTTGGCAATGTAATCCACTGTTTTCTGTGTGAAAGTTCAGAGGGCTTGCTTTATGACTAACCATTGAGCACTCAAAAACATGTATAACACTGTCAAATTCTGTAAGTACTTATCCTAATTTAGAAGGGGTCTTTTACAGTTTGCTATTCAGTATGGTTTTGCTCATTGTTGATGGCTGTGCATAGGCCTTTTAGATGATAACATCTATGCTGCAATCAGAAAATTGGAAATTAAAAGCTTTAAAAAACAATCCATTAGTATCAAGCTGTAAACCATTTATTATGCACTTTTCTGCTGAACTATCTTCCATTTTACAAACAGTAAATATTTTTAACTGTCATTTTTATAACAAAAATAAAGATATGGTAAAAGGAAAAATATCTTAATATGGAAGGGAAAACAAAAAAGCTTAAAATAACTTATAAAACAGAAAAGACAAAAAATGGTGGTCATATTGGAGGCTGAAACATTTTTTCCAGGGTTTTTGAAAAAGATATGTACATATCATATGGTTTGAGTTGATGTTATGCCCTCAGCTGAACCCCAAAACACACAATCTTGGAAGGTGACAATAATATAACCATGAAGTGACTTATAGTGATTATTTTTCAGGTAAAACTATGTGACTTTGGATTTGCCAGAATTATAGGTGAAAAATCATTCAGAATATCAGTAGTAGGAACACCAGCATATCTTGGTAAGTCCAGATTATTATCATATACGCTTATATCTCTATATGCCCCTGAAAATATTAATTATATAGATTATTGCAATGTTATCGCTCTGCTGTGTTCAATTCTTGGCAGAATTATATGAAACTTGTATCATAGGTTTATATCAGAAATGTCTTTGACACATAATCAAATCAGTTCAGTACTTCATAAGTAATTGTTAGTTTTGATAAAGATATAAAACAACCTTGAACTTCTTCTACATTATATTCCAAGGGATAGTCCCAGTCAAAATAACTGTCTTCTATTGTTATAGTAATTGGTCATATTTAGATGTGTTTCTTTATTACAGCCCCAGAAGTTTTAAAAAGTAAAGGTTATAACCGATCTCTAGACATGTGGTCTGTAGGTGTTGTTATATATGTAAGGTAAGTGTAATATGAGTATAACACCAATTCTTAGCTTCACGTTTTCAATTTGAAATGTTTTGTGAGTTTTTAGGTTCCTTTTGTTGCTTATATCCACTTCATTTGAGCATGTTACTGTTAATTCATAATTTGATACTAATTTTCATAGATTTTGTGGGTACAAGGGAACCATAAATGTTATGTTCAAAGAATTTACAATTTTTCTTATGGAATGTATGTGTAGAATTTTCCAAAACAAGGAAATTAAATATCCACAAAAATGGAAGTTTTCCTCAATCCACGAGAATAAGTACACCCGAAATTGAATTAATCCACATTAGTTGTCTAGTTGGCAATTATACCACATTTTCTTATTTTAATATAGCCAGATTTACTTGACATGGAAAAAAGACTTGTAAACTAAATGACTGGGGCTATATTTGTGAGCTAGTCACATTGATATGCATTGTAATACAATAATACTAACTAATGTGCGAGATGTTTATTCATATATCTAGAAATAAAAAGAGGAAAAAAATATCAGGAGCCATAATGGAATTTGATTTCATATTTAAAACACATATCAAATAAATATTGTTATGACAAAAAGACTATTGCATTTAGATATAGCAACTTCATCTGATATATATCAACATTTACTTCATTGTCTGAAAATCCATTTCTGGAGATGTAGTAGCTCAGAGTATATAAAGAGTTAAATGACTAAAATATTAGAAAATTCATAGAAATGTTTTAGCCATGTGTTTTAATTTGAACATGAATTAAATCTTGATTACAATCATTTTAGTTTAAGTGGAACATTCCCTTTCAATGAAGATGAAGAGATCAGTGATCAAATACAGAATGCATCATTTATGTACCCACCCAATCCATGGAAGGAAATATCTCAGGAGGGTTAGTATCTTATAATATTCACTGGGAGACAGCAATTAAATATCATTAATTAGGATATGCATTATTAAGACAAAACGACATCACTCTGACCACGAAAAATTCAGCTTTATAGTTAAAAAATGTAAATATTCTCTACTGTTGTTAATTATAATGGTTAAAAAACTGAATCACAACAAACAAGAGAAAACCTATGAAAAGTGAGTCTTCAAAACTTGAATAGACTCAACTTAAAAAGAGCTGAAAAACAAAACGTTGAAGAAAAATTACTATAACATATCCATAGATGGAAAAATTTCATACTGTCTGGCATGGTACCTGCACATGACAGTTGATTATTTAAGAACTACAATTGCATGGTACCTGGAGATTATAGAATGTGACAAAGAGAATACAACTCTACCAAAGAGCAGTAAACAGCTTAAGGCCACCAAAAGGTCTTCAATGAGCTAGAAAATCAAAACTATGAAGTGGTTTCAGCTGACCACTAAGCAATGATGTATACTAGTTCAGCAACAGAGTCGTATACATTACTTATGAATTTTTGTGTATATTGCATATGTTGCATTTTAATTTGACCCCAGCTTTATCTTCATCATACAATTGCTTAGTTCTTTTTAGAAAAGTGTGCCATTTATTGCATTACATAGACATTGAAAAAGAATGCAGGATAAAGATGAAAGAAATATATCCAAAGTTTCTGAAAACACCAAAAACACTTATTTGCCATGAACACATGTTTTCTCCCAACATACATATATTATAAAGTTATATTGTCAGTTTTATTTTTATTAAAAGGCTTTAATTCAGTTCTAACTAGTTTTAAATGGCTTTTGAAATGACTATAAAGTACTGTCAACTATTAAGCTAAATTTGTAGCAATTATCTAGCTTTGAAATATATATTTATACTCTTAGAATTAAATCGGTTGAATTGAAATAAACATACAAGTTAGCTTTATAATGTTATTGACATTATTTATTATGATAACAAACTTAGCAGAACATAATGAAATTGCCCAAATGTGCTATTGTAGCTTTTCACAATTTCATTTTTTTTGCAAACAAAGGGGCTTTAAATGTTTAGATGCATGTTTCGTTTAATATCATATTTATGGCATGGAATTGCATGTTCTTTAATGGTTATTTGGTTTTCCTCAGTTTACTTATGCTGTGTCAAAAAAATAAGCTAAAAAAAAAATCAAACAAGCATTTAATTTTATACACATTTATATAGTTTTTTTTTCAGAATATTTTTATTTTGCTTCATTAAGGTTGACTTCCATTATTTTTCTTCATGTAAAAGAAACAAAAAGTGAGAGAAAATACACAGCATTCGTATAGTGTTATCTCCCACTTAATTTTCCTCTTTCCACATAAACAATTGTAATGCATGTGATTTACTATATTCATATCTTTTTTATTACAGCCGAGAGATTCCTTGGAACAATTTTTATAACTAATCAAAGATCACGACCTTCTTGTAAAAAGGTCTTACAGCATCTTTGGTTAAAACAGGTGTCTGTTTACTTTATGTTATATGCTTTACCACTAACAAGAAAAGCTCTTCTTCTTTACAGAACTATCTATCTTTTCTTTGTTTTCTTTCATGGCAGTTTCCAATTTTGCTAATTTGTGTAAAGATTTCAAGAAGACCATTCTTTCAATATATTTGTTCATTAAAAAACTTATTTTGAAAAATCAGTGGTAGCAGAAGAAAGTTATAAAAAATAGAGTATAAAATTCTTTTTTTTTTGGGTTATTACTTAGCAGATAATTCACAATGTTAATAGCTAATTTTGGATGTTACTGTTAAGAAATTTCTATACCAAATTTTGTTTACTGAAAAGGGTGTGGTTAATTGGCCCCTTTCTCATTGCTACATATTAGCTAAATGATATTTGTGATGATAAAGCCATGAAGTATGAATTATTTGAATAGAAAAGTATAAATATACTGAACAATCGTGAAGAGCTTTTTAGTTTTCCTGCATTACTAATCAATGTTCGCTGTGCTTCTAAGATAACAAATGTACCTTGGCACACATATGAGTTCATCAGACATAACTTTAAAGACCTCATCAAGGATCAAGGAAATTGTATGACTGATTAACTTATAAGTATCATACTATTGTAGTGTTTATAATTTCATAATGTTTATTCACTTAGATACAAAAATACATTGGTATAAATGTGGATAAGTATGTCAGTAATTATACTTTTCCCTTTTATGATATTTTTTAAAATGAAGTAAGTTTTTCTATGCAAACAATATGATTTTTTGGTGTAGTTTTGGTTGTTCTGCAAATAAAAGACCACTATAAATCTAAAGAAGGATTAAAGTTAAAAACACCAAAAAGATCTACACGTGATTCCTAATAGATTAACTGTTCCGAAATCCTAAGTAGAAATATATTTTCTGAGTCAGTAGACAACTAGTACACTAACGTGTAGTATCAGTGGAATTGTCAATGCTTGTTTTATTTGTTTTGCTAGTATTTGAGCAATACTGTGAACATTTTGGCTAGGTCCTTACAATTAGATGTGAATCTATTTTATTCAGCATATTTTAAAATGGAATTTGTAGATGTTTTGTTATACTGTTTTCAAACATGGAAGACCAAAAAAAAACATGTTTTAATTGAAATCATTGCATGGCTGTTGTTCACGGTATTGTTGTTAGCTTTTTTCGTTTCAAGCTTTTTACTTATTTGTTTTGTTTTTACTGACTGGCTTCACTAATCCATTCATATTGTCTTTGTTACAGCATTCCAGAGTTATTTCATCATTTGTTGCACATGATCTTAAACTGTCCAATCATATTCATTGTATCAACTCCTTACTCATCCAATCATTTTGATTCTTACAGCATTAGATCTGATCAGTAACTTACTACAGGTGAAAATGAGAAAGAGATTTACAGTAGACAAATCACTTGCCCATGTCTGGCTTCAGGTGACACTATTTACTTCTATATGTTGTACAGTTTTAAGTGGTTACAGTTTAAAACAATTTTCAGAATTTAATATGTCAAGAAATGTATTTTAAATTATTTTATGATGCTTTAATTGTTGAAGTGGAAATTTCGAAACCTTATTTGACCATCTATGCTCTAAGGTGTGTTTCTTAAATGTTTTTAGTTAAAGTTCAATTTACTGTATCGTCTATTAACTTGATGATTTTGATGTATTTGAACACCCTATACATTGCTGTCAATAACATTTTTTGAACAAATTTAGATTAATTATACATCCGGTGATTAACTTTTTTGGATTGTATCAAACCATTTTCAGGTTACAGTATTTTAAAGTAAAAGTCAATTATGTATTATTTTCATAAACCAAATTTGATTCTGGTATTAGTTTTTATTTTAATAAGGATTTTACCCTTAGTAGACAATACATTGGTTTCTATCTAAGAGCTGTGGGAAACACGCTCAATATATGCATACAATCATGTGTCACATAGAAATAGTTGTATCTTTAAGTTACTATTAACAGAGATAGTTGAAAGGGGGATTATTTGTAATCTTTATTTGCCAATTAATGGGAGTAACACTCTATATATGAAAACTTATAACAGAACAAAATTTAGTTTATGTAAATGTTCTTTGTTTATAAAACCCATGTAGAAGATCTGCTTTGTAGGATTATTTTTAATTTTTTCCTCACAATTTATGTTAATTATATTGCACAGTTGGTCACACTTTGTTAAACATCAGGCATATACATGTACATACAACTGTTTCACTTTGTAAATATCACAAAATATATTGACCAACTTGACAAAATCCTTGCTTAAAATGCTATTGATTGCCAATAGTTTAAAATAACTTTATAATATTAAAGTTTCTAGACTTTCATTAGCTGACATATATACAGTTTTAGTTGGAACCTAATTAAGATTTCTATATATCCAGAGATAATGATAGTTTTAATGTAGAACTGCTGCAGTACTTCTAATAATCATGTGTAGCACAAAATTAAACATATTGAGAAAATATTGAAATAATAATTTGATAAATATTTTCAAAACTTGTTTCAGGCATTAACATTTTTTGTTCAATCAAAACTGTTTTAAAGTTTTAAAAAAACTTACATTTATAGATAAGAAATCTAAATTACATTAATTTAAAGTTTGTTACAAAGAAAATTTAGCCTAACCTCAGTACGAAAAGCAATACTAATTATTTATTTATACTTTGACAGGACTATCAAACATGGTGTGATCTAAGGAAGCTAGAAGAACAAGTAGGTCACAGATACATTACACATGAATCTGACGATGATCGTTGGGAGCAGTTTCGTAAAGACAAAGCTCTGAAATTATGGCAGGACATAGGAATGAAAGGTGTGAATGAAACATATAATCTTAGCAAATCTCGAGGTGAACGTAACAGTACCAATGCATCATGATATTGCACAATGTTGTTATTTCTTTTCATCACAGTCGTCACAAAAATTCTGAAAATTATACATCTCTTTCCTAGAAGTTTTTGTGGCTGCTGCTTCTCTCACATGATTATAATTTAAAACTTAAATTGATTAGTAAATCCTAGTTGCATTCCTTATGGGGGTTTCAAAATTAAATATCAAAAGTCTATTAAGATACTAAATCATGTGGGGGGGTTTATTTTATCAATATTGTAGACTTACTACGCACACAATGTAAGAAAGACCTTTTCCTGCAACATCTTTTACCACATTAAGCTGAGTCTGTCTCAATAGCTTCATATTAGTGTTGTTTATTGTTCTCTTTATCAAAGAAAAGTTATGAATGGCCTTAAAAAAAAAAGACTCCTTTCTAATAACTGTTATTGCCAGGATTTTTCTATACTTTAACTCATCAGTTCTTTCATTTTCATTCCTGTACTGGAAATGTGATTTATATGGAAATGTTATTTGACTATTCAAAACAGCTGCAATAGTACATTAAAAAAACTTTCATCTTCCTGATTTTACACAATTAAAAAATTTTGATTATTAGCTAAGTTTTGTTGAGTTATTTCCCTTAGAATGTTTATTATTTTTTTTTTTCATTTTAAATTATTAAATTTTTAAGATTAGATAAAAATATTATATAACTTATGTCATACTATAGGTATGCCTAGAAGGTAGAGTAAAATGTTTCTTTATCCTTTAAAACTTGTGTATTTTCTTAGTGAAATTATTTACACGTTTTGTTATTCCCATTTTCCAAAAAAGCATTAATTCAAGTTATCATTGTCAGTGAATTTTTTTTATGCAGAACTACTCTGACCAGGAAAATATTTAACAAATATTTTCAGTATTTTTATACTAGTTATTTAGTGACCATTTAAGGAAAAGGTCTTTGGTATTTGGCATGCATTTTAATATTGTTTATTTATTGTACTTTCACTATGCTGGTCGTAACACTGTTGTGACGTACATTTATAGTTACTGTTATATTTTGTTAAAAACTGTATATGTATTTTCAAATTTTTATCTCAGTATTTATCTGTTTGTATGCATAATTTTTCTGCATCACTCAAAAAAAATCAAAAATCTTTTATAATGTTGTATATATTTTATATAAAGATATATGGTGTTGTTAATATGTGCAGATTTTTATCTTTTTGTTTTTCCATTTTGATGTATTTGTTTATTATTGTTAAATGATCATTTTTTTGTACATACAGCTTCTGGAGGATATATAATCGTCATTTGTTTCAGGGGGAGATAAACCATCAGGGCAATTTTTAGGATGAAATTGTTTTAATCACCATAAGTGCTGTAAGCGATCAGTGGTTAATCTCTAAATATCACTGTATAAATGGAAGATAGGGCATTAAATGGTTGAATGCCTGCTATAATTCAGTCAAGTTTTGAATATTTATATTATATATTTATTAAATACAAATATAGTAAGTTACTAAGAAATGTTATATCTGCTTAACCTTCATTATATAAAAAAAACTTGAAGAAATACTGTTTACCAATGTTTAAATATTCTAGTCACAATTTATATGTCTTAAGTTAAAGTAAAATGTAAATATTTTTGAAGATTTATTTGGAAAAGATTGGATCAATTGAAAAATAACATATCTTTGTTTAGCTTAATTGTTAATTTGGGCTTTTTAGCTCACCTGGCCCGAAGGGCCAAGTGAGCTTTTCCCATCACTTTGCGTCCGTCGTCTGTCGTCCTGCGTCCGTCGTCGTCCTGCGTCCGTCGTCGTCCTGCGTCCGTCGTCGTTAACTTTTACAAAAATCTTCTCCTCTGAAACTACTGGGCCAAATTAATCCAAACTTGGCCACAATCATCATTGGGGTATCTAGTTTAAAAAATGTGTGGCTTGACCCGGCCAACCAACCAAGATGGCCGCCATGGCTAAAAATAGACCATAGGGGTAAAATGCAGTTTTTGGCTTATAACTCAAAAACCAAAGCATTTAGAGCAAATCTGACATGGGGTACTATTGTTTATCAGGTCAAGATCTATCTGCCCTGAAATTTTCAGATGAATCGGACAACCCCTTGTTGGGTTGCTGCCCCTGAATTGGTAATTTTAAGGAAATTTTGCTGTTTTTGGTTATTATCTTGAATACTATTAAAGATAGAGATAAACTGTAAACTGCAATAATGTTCAGCAAAGTAAGATTTACATATAAGTCAACATGACCGAAATGGTCAGTTGACCCCTTTATGAGTTATTGCCCTTTATAGTCAATTTTTAACCATTTTTCGTAAATCTTAGTAATCTTTTACAAAAATCTTCTCCTCTGAAACTACTGGGCCAAATTAATCCAAACTTGGCCACAGTCATCTTTGGGGTATCTAGTTTAAAAATTGTGTGGCGTGACCCGGCCAACCAACCAAGATGGCCACCATGGCTAAAAATAGAACATAGGGGTTAAATGCAGTTTTTGGCTTATAACTCAAAAACCAAAGCATTTAGAGCAAATCTGACGTGTAGTAAAATTGTTTATCAGGTCAAGTTCTATCTGCCCTGAAATTGTCAGATGAATCGGACAACCCGTTGTTGGGTTGCTGCCCCTGAATTGGTAATTATAAGGAAATTTTGCTGTTTTTGGTTATTACCTTGAATATTATTATAGATAGAGATAAACTGTAAACTGCAATAATGTTCAGCATAGTAAGATTTACAAATAAGTCAACATGACCGAAATGGTCAGTTGACCCCTTTAGGAGTTATTGCCCTTTATAGTCAATTTTTAACAATTTTCATAAAAATTTTTACTAACATTTTCCACTGAAACTTCTGGGCCAAGTTTAATATAGATAGAAATAATTGTTAGCCGCAAGAATGTTCGGTAAAGTAAGATGTACATACACATCACCATCACCAAAACACAATTTTGTCATGAATCCATCTGTGTCCATTGTTTAATATTCACATAGACCAAGGTGAGCGACACAGGCTCTTTAGAGCCTCTAGTTATTTTTTCTCATTTGAAAATCTCCCTTATTAAAAATGAATTGTAACTGTAAGTATAAATGTTTCATAGGTGTAACAATTGATTTTAAACATAAAATCATCAAAGCTAACCCACCAAATACCAAAATAATCAAATTGTCATACTTAATGTCCAGTAGAATTAAAACTTTTCTAATTGACTTTATAACATATTTCAGTGTTCTCCCTTGGATTTTTAAATTTTACATATTTGAAAAAAAAAAACTTTTATATGACACTGCCTTTTGGTTTACAAATGTATTCTTCCATGAACATACCTTTTAATTATGCATAGATTTTGTGTAGGAAAGTGGTCATGTCAAGTCCCCTTGTATCATAAATTATTAAATATATTATTGAACATTCAGATTGTCACTCATTAACCATATAAAGATATATTCTTATTTGCCATGCCAATATCTATTCATTTCTAAAATATATTAGTTAGGCCTCCTGTTAACCTGAATGACTTCTTTAGATGAAGCAGAGACATTAGTTGTAGTTAAACAGTTCAAGCTAGTTTCATGACTATTATAAACCTGCAAAACATACTTTTTAAACAAACTGCATTATTTTTTTATCTACACAGATTTTGCAGCAAGTTTGAGAAATGTTGAGATGCATGAAATTTAAGGGGGATTAACACCTACTCCTTTAAACTAATGTTTTTTGTTGATGTATAAACTTTAGGTATTCAGATGTGCACCTTCAACAAGTGTTTTCAGTATGAAAATTAGTACATGTACCTTAGCTGATTTTGGATATTTTTAAACATATCTTCTTGTAATACAGTGGAAAAAATATAATAACAGGACATATTTAGTCACTTCTAATTGACTTTAACCAACACAATTCATTCACACATTTTGACAGCTAGCCACAGTACTTTTATTCTATGATTAAAACCATGACACTGTTTAAACCATTTTGAAATTTTCTGATGCATTTTCAAAAGGAAAATCAGGGGACAAATAGAATGACAAAGTTATATATGACAATTTAGAGTGTTGTATGAGATTGACAGCGTTATATATATGACAATTTAGTGTGTTGTAGGAGATTAAGTTGGTTTATCATTTCATCATTGCTTTGCTAATTGTTCAAATATTTACTGCTTTGCTCAAAGAGCTTTCTGGCTTCCTCCACCAATAGAAACTGGCAGCAAAGAAATAGCCAATAGCACTGACAGTGTTGTAAAACAGCAAAAAAACAATCAATCTATAATACTTCAAAAGGAAATCAATATTTTTTTTTTAGTAAATTATAGTTACACTAGCATAAAGGCATCCATGATGTAGTAACATAAAAGTTGAAGCCCTATTGTCTTATTAAGAATGACCCAAAGTATGATTTCTCCAATAGTTAATTAATAGTGTTCTCATTTTCTAGTGAATTAAATGACAACTGTCATGTTCATTTATATTGGTCAAATCAAAGAATAAAATTGAGAATGGAAATGGGGAATGTGCCAAAGAGACAACAACCCGACCATAGAAAAAAACAACAGCAGAAGGTCACCAACAGGTCTTCAATGTAGCGAGAAATTCCCGCACCCGGAGGCGTCCTTCAGCTGGCCCCTAAACAAATATATACTAGTTCAGTGGTAATGAACGCCATACTAATTTCCAAATTGTACACAAGAAACTAAAATTAAAATAATACAAGACTAACAAAGGCCAGAGGCTCCTGACTTGGGACAGGCGCAAAAATGCGGCGGGGTTAAACATGTTTGTGAGATCTCAACCCTCCCCCTATACCTCTAGCCAATGTAGAAAAGTAAACGCATAACAATATGCAAAAGCTTCCTTCGTTGTTAAATTATGGGCAGGCTGTATGAAGATAAAAGATTTAAATGAATAAAATTTGCTGGAAATAATTGGAAATTCACATGTTTTATTAGTTGTGTAGGTAAATCTCTTAATCATCCTGTAAGGATACAATTTTAAAAAATTACAAGCTGAAGAATATTAAAGAATAAAGAATATTTATATGATGTGTATTACACACCAATCAGTAAATTTTATGAAAATCCTAGGGAGAGCACAATAAAACTACTTATTATAGCCCATTGTTTTTTATCCTCATGACTTGCATAGAAGTATTAATAGATTCTAAGTTTAATCACCATTTCACAATAATGACACATAGTTTGAATAACTTTCATTTAGATTAGATATGAGTTTGATGACCATGAAACTTTTTTTTATCATCATCATGTGATAGTGGGACAGTCTTTATTCAGACTTTGTTAAACTGCTGCTAATTATTAAAAGAGAAAGAAAAATTGGAAGGGAAGGGTGAAATGCATTTAATAGTTTTAGTCTTGGTTTAAAGGGATTGATATTAGTTTATCTTTATCACCTACCATTATCTGTCAAGATGAAGTTGGTCATTAAAGCTATGTTGCTTTGTCAAATGGTTATTTTTATTTATTTTTTTAATTAAAAATTCTCATGTCATCTTTATGCCAAAGTTTAAACTAAATTCAATTTTATATAAATTACAGTTAACATCTTTGTTTTGGAATTTTTATATGAAACTTTTGTTAAAAATTAAAATAAACATGTCTTTGTTGATAAACTTATTAATCATTGGAAAATCAGACAAATCATTATAAATGTTAGTGTGCAATACTGTTGTATAACAGAGTTATTCATGACATTCAGAATGTATAAATAAATCCCTCATATTAAATGTGTGACTAAAATCATATACATTTTAATGTTAAATTGTTATATAAACATTTACAATTATTTTTTTCTTAATTATAGGACAGCAAAAATTGAAAATTTTTTGGTCGTATATTGGTATGATGTTGGCGTCGTCTTCCGAAGACATTTGGTTTTCGCACTATAACTTTAGTATAAGTAAATAGAAATCTATGAAATTGAAACACAAGGTTTATGACCATAAAAGGAAGGTTGAGATTGATTTTGGGAGTATTGGTCTCAACAGTTTAGGAATAAGGGCCTAAAAGGGCCCAAATAAGCATTTTTCTTGGTTTTCACACAATAACTTTAGTATAAGTAAACAGAAATCTATGAAATATTAACACAAGGTTTATAACCACAAAAGGAAGGTTGGGATTGATTTTGGGAGTTTTGGTCCCAACAGTTGAGGAATTAGGGGCCAAAAAAGGGGCCAAAATAAGCATTTTTTTTTGTTTTTGCACAGTAACTTCAGTATAAGTAAATAGAAATCTATAAAATTTTAACACAAGGTTTATGACCACAAAAGGAAGGTTGGGATTGATTTTGGGAGTTTTGGTCCCAACAGTTTAGGAATAAGGGGCCAAAAGGGTCCAAAATTAAACTTTGTTTGATTTCATCAAAAAATGAATTATTGGGGTTCTTTGATATGCCAAATCTAACTGTGTATTTAGATTGTTAATTTTTGGTCCTGTTTTCAAATTGATCTACATTAAGGTCCAAAGGGTACAAAATTAAACTTAGTTTGATTTTAACAAAAATTTAATTCTTGGGGTTCTTTGATATGCTGAATCTAAACATGTACTTAGATTTTTGATTATGGGCCCAGTTTTCAAGTTGGTCCAAATGGGGATGCAAAATTAAATTTGTTTGATTTTAAAAAAAAATGAATATATTGTGTTCTTCAATATGCTGAATCTAACCATGTATTTAGATTTTTAATATTTGGGCCCGGTTATCAAAGTGGTCCACATTGAGGTCTAAAGGGTCGAAAATTGAACATTATTATTTGATCTCATCAATAATTGAATTCTTGGGGTTCTTTGATATGCTGAATCTAACCATGTATTTAGATTTTGGATATTGGACCATAATGGGTAAATGTCCAATTTAAAATTTAAAAGTTTTTAAGTTTAAGTTCTAAGACCACATTCATTCTGTGTCAAAAACTTATGTTGTGTCAACTATTTAATCACAATCCAAGCTTAAATGTTGTGTCCACACTTGCCCCAACTGTTCAGGGTTTGACCTCTACTGGCGTATAAAGATGCGCCCTGCAGAGCATCTGGTTTTCTAGAAACTATTCATTAAAATATTTTTACCAGTTTTTTTAATATAAGGTATACTGGTATTTGCATTTGAAAAATCTTATTTTAGATTTTATTACCAGGTCGCAGGATATCTTCCAATATTTATGACTCTTTAAACCATAAATAGTCTAATACTTTCAGCTGGATAGAAGAAATAATTTATCATTGTTTACTGATTGTGCTTTATACTAAAAAAAATTCAATCAGTTTTTTTATTTCAACCATGTTTCCTATGTTAAAATGCATTTTATTTTTTATTTAATTGATTATGTTTGAGAACCAATACACCTTCATTATGTTCATCTGGTGTATGAGTATGAGGAAGGGCTCTAAGTTTGTTGTATAATTTGTTAGTCTTCCTCTTCTTTTACCATGTTATGCAATAGATATATAAAATATGTCAAATTAAACATATTTGTTTCTAATAAACCTGATTATTCATGTAAAAGCAATTCTATGTTTATATTTGCTCAGGGCACTGTCCATGGCACCTTCCCAAGGCACCCACTCAAACACATAATTTTGTCAGAGGTGATGAATGTTCACGAATGTCCATCAATTGTATTTTAGTTGATACTGCTACAATAATAATATCCTTATTTATATCAAT
This sequence comes from Mytilus galloprovincialis, assembly GCF_965363235.1. Lineage (NCBI taxonomy): Eukaryota > Metazoa > Mollusca > Bivalvia > Mytilida > Mytilidae > Mytilus > Mytilus galloprovincialis. Next base: position 37,784,941 of record NC_134840.1, on the reverse strand, counting down.
TTATTATTATTAACACCACTGTTTTCAGAAATTTTGCCTATGCTGGCAGACACAGCTGCAATGAATAGCTCCTTGTTTATTGAAACAGTTCCAATGAAGTATTAGCTGTTCATAGAAGCAGTTTTAATGGATAAGTCCCTGTCTAGAACCGGTTCCAATGATTACTTGTTCATAGAGACAGCTTCAATTAATAATTCCTTGTTTACAAAACAAAAAATACTCCAATGAATAAATTCTTGTTAAACTGTTGCAATGAATAACTTCTTGCATATAGAAATTACTCAAACAAGTAGCTCTTCGTTCATAGAAAAGGTTCCACTGAATTATTCTCAATTGAACCAAATTCAATAAATAATTCCTTGTTATTGAAACTGCTCCAATGAAAAACTCCATGATTATAGCAATTCTTAAAATGAATAACTTCTTGCTTATAGTAACTACACCAAGGAGTAAATTCTGGTTAAACTGCACCAATGAATAACATTTTTGTTACTTCATGGTTTTTTTCAAAATTTAATAACCGCATTTTGTAGATTATTATGTCTTTTAAAAAAATGGAGCCCTCACTTAATAGGCGTAAGAAAATAAATTTCCTTACCTTTCAATCCTTAAGACAAAGCAGGCTTAGATAGACTTGTCTTTTCCTTTTAGTTTCCTTTGGTTGTACATCCTTGGTTTAAAAAATGGATTTGAGCATTCTTGATGAAATAGAATCCAGAGAAACACTTTTGAAGCACTTTTGAAGCAATAGGTCGGGTAAGGGCCTATTTTGGCCTTAAACTTAAGATTCATCTGATGAAAGATTTGGACACTTTATAAACACTGAAGTGTCTACTTTAGTCGATTCAATTAGATTATGTGAAAGATTTGAACTGATTTAGTCATGAAAGACGCCCAAATTCAAGCTTAAATATTAAAAATCTATCAAATATGATGAAATATGTCACTTTTCAGATGGTTTTTGTCGAAAATTAAAGTGACCGCATCTGTGTTCATCCTCAACCCTTATATATGTTATGTATTATCATCAATTACAACTTACATTTAAATATAAAGACTGAACACAAATGCGGCCACTTTAATTGAAGACAGAAACTACAAATAAGCTCAGATGTGAAAACTGAAGATTTCAGTAATTAAGCTTGACTTAATGATGCTAGTACCTGATTCATTCAAACACAGCCAATATTTATGTAACAGAAGTATTCTACTTTCCTATCAATAACTGAAAGTTTACATTTTAGAAGTTTACAAAAAACTGCTATATTTTGGGGCCAAAAAGGAGTCTTGCTGCACCTAATCCTTTATGTAGTGTTATTTTCATCTTTTTTAAATTAGTGTTTTTAGTGTCATTGATAAAAATAGACATATTTGCCATTATTGCAAGCTATGTCAAATATCCAACGTGCTTTTTGGGGATTAACCTAGAGAAGAAAACACCCTAAGCCAAATATTTGAAGGTAGAGAATGTATAATAATCAAATCAGTTGAAGAGCTGTATGACAAAAAAAAACAACTAAAAAGTAGCCAAATCAACCTAGGGTCAATTATACATAAGGAAGTTGAAACCCAAGTTTCTTAATAATTTCAAAAGTTACAAGAAAGGTTTGTTATAAATCATATCAGTACCCAAGTACTGACTATTGATCTGACGATACCCTCTGGATCTGATAGTCCACCATCCAGTGCTGTAAAAAATGAAAACAACACGTTAAATAATGTTATGTGTCCAAAGCAAGGAAAGCTCAAAGCTGAACATTTGAAAGCCCCGATTGAAGAAATTGAAGAGCTGAATTGCAAAAACAAATACTTTAACACATAGAAAAAAAATCATCTAAGCATTCTAAGGTCAACTTTGCCTGAGGGAGTTGAAACCTTAGTTTTCTAAATATTCGTGTTTGTTTCTATGTATGTTGGCGTTTGTTTTTGTTGAACTTCAGTGTTCCTGTTGGTCCTTTGTTTATCTTGTAGTTGATGTATTTCCCTCAGTTTAAGTTTCTAACCTGAATTTGTTTAATCTCAATCGATTTATGTCTTTTGAACACCCGTATACTACTGTTGCCTTTATTCATCAAAGATACTAGGCTTATAATTTTACACATCAGACGAGCTTAATCTACCGGGTAAACAAAATTTTTTTTTTAAATTCACTGAATTATTTAAATCCAGTTTTTAGTAATCCCGTTTACAAGATTCAGACCTGTTCAGAACAATAACAATAATTGTTTGCTTCAAGTCAAATTATATCCACCAGGCCGGTCTACGATTGATCTAAACAATTATTGACTGTTAAAGTCCGGTTCTATCTTCTTTGTCCACAAATATTCAGTACACACTTGACTGATTTTAGTCAAACAATCTGCAATGACAACAGTTGTTCTTTACAACTTGTCTGTCTATGAGTGAAATGCTGCAGTTCAGCTAATAGTTATCGATGGTACCAGGATTCTAATTTAATACACCAGACGCGCGTTTCGTCTACACAAAACTAACCAGTGACGCTCAGATCAAAATAATTAATAAGCCAAACAAGTACAAAGTTGAAGAGCATTGAGGACCCTAAATTAAAAAAAAAAACGTTTTATATCAAATTCAAATATTTATTGCCATATAAACTTTTAAACATAAAGTTTGTGACATACAATTCACATTTATAAATATATATATACACACAATCATTCATTTACAGTTAATATTCCAGTGTCCCCTGTCCTCAGTTCTAATGACCTTTTGATGTAGGACCCCAATTTATTTACTTGTGATGGTGTTAATGGATTGAGTATAAAAATCAACTTTTCTTCATCAGATAAATCTTGGAACAGAAAAATTAAAATCAAAATTTAAAAACTGTTGTTTCTTAGTTCCATTTTTTAATTTACAATTAATATAAAATGTTTATCGTTTTCTAATGTTTTACATTTAAGGCATAATCTCTGCTCTCTAGGAATATAAGAATGTCTGCCTTTTTCTATATTTAAATTATGGTCACTAATTCTTAGTTTTGTTATTAATTTTCTATAAGTAAAGTTTGATGTTCTTAAATAGTCTTCCAAACATAAATTTTGTTTAAGGTTCTTATATAAATAAAGTTTAATTTTTTCATCGATGTTTTGCATCTTATTCTGTATCAAATTTTCAATGTAGTTTATAGAGCTTGTTATCATATAAACTTTAAATGAATTATTTATTTTTTTGTCTGAACTAGTATTTTGTTGAATTTGTGCTATATCTAAATTAAGTTCACTTAAAATATTTTTTACATAGGTAAACCAGGAGTATACTCCTTCTGAGTCTATGTTTTTACTAAGCTTGTAAGCTTCTTTCAAAAGAGGATTTAACCTACAACATTCAAATCTCTTTAAATAAAAAATACATTTTCTGAAGTTTTCATGCTATCTACTGGTATACACAGGTGTTCAATACAACACCAGATTTCTGTACGAACTCATCAAAGATACTAGGCAAATTATGTATCAGGTACACAGATGTTATATACAATGACAAAACAAAAATGACTGCTTTACTCTGATCCTCTTTATTAAATTTGTAATACAATATGAATGATTTAAATCAAATGTAAGCTACCATGTTCAATATGTTCTTTCCAATAACGTACTTGTTTGAGGTAGATGGTGTCTTCCAGCTCCACGTCTTTTCCTAAATGGATATTACATTTTTTTCTGTATTTCTATGGCTTATATAATATATATTAAACATTTGATTGCTATTTATTGTTTTATATACTTTTTTGTTACCTAAATACTTTTTTTTAAACATATGCACTAAGTCTCAAGTTGGTAAGACCGCAACCAAACTGAAACAAAGTACTAACCTATTACATTCTCAACTTCTGCAAACCGTGAAATCGGGGTCAAAACCCGAATTTTACATATATATTGTTCATTTTGACGAAAGGAACGTGTGTGCTACGTTTTAATTTAATGTTGACACAAATTACCTTTAAACCAAAATGTAATCTGCTACAAAACACTTACTGGACTATAGGTATACATATAGGAAAACATACAGATTCTCAAATATCGTACTTGTCCAATCAATAAAAAGTTAATATGAAAGCTAGTTCCTTAAGTAAATATGGAGATTTCCTTTCTGTGTTCGCTAAAGTATATGTAGGTCAACGCTATTAAAAGCTGAACTGTGTTGCTTAAAATTCATATTGAGCATATTGTACGGATGAATTTATGTTCAGTCTGCAACTTTTCCAGGGCAAATTTTGTTTTTCTTTACGATTGTTGTAACTGTAAATTAATGTAGATCGTGTATCATATGAATTATTGGAAATCCTTTGGACAGTACTTAAAAATTGCCATAAGCAGAAATTCAAGCTCTTTTTAAACAAAGAAATTTAAGTTAATAAAGAATACAATGTCATTTTCAAAATCCTTAATCACGAATTTGTCATCCTTATTAGTAACGACTCAAATTTCTTGTAATCTTTTTTTATTGGTTTGTTGAATAATTGTATGCAAGGACTAAAGTTACTTCGCACTCAGATGTATTTGGCAAAACTTTTCGGAATTTTGGTCCTCAATGCTCTTCAACTTCGTACTTTATTTTGGCCTTTTAAACTTTTTTGGATTCGAGCGTCACTGATGAGTCTTTTGTAGACGAAACGCACGTCTGGTGAATATACAAAATTTAGTCCTGGTACCTATGATGAGTTTATATATCAAACAGGTAACAATTATAGTAGATAGTATACATATTGATAATTTAGCGCAAATGAGGTATGTCTTCTTGTGGAATTGATACCTGTAAAATATAAAATTTGGCGCAGATGTTATATCACGAGAATATCACTGGCACAAAAGAACTGCAGCCAAAATTGATAGGCACTAACGGAAAAGTGTTGTATTGATATGCGTTTTAGGAATATACCCACACGCATTGTTGTGGGGTTATTTGATACAGGCATGTAACATTTTATTTCATTTGATTCAAACAGATGTCATTCTATTTTATTTGATACAGACAAATTACATTCTATTTCATTTGATACATACATATGTCATTCTATTCATTTGATACAGACAAATGACATTCTATTTCATTTGATTCAAATATATGCCATTCTATTTCATTTGATACAGACATATGCCATTCTATCTCATTTGAAACAGACACATGCCATTCTATCTCATTTAATTTGATACAGACAGATGTCCTTCTGTTTCATTTGATACATACATATATCGTTCTTTTTCATTTGATACAGACATATATCAATCTATTTCATTTGATACAGACAGATTTCATGTGATACAGACATATCTCATTTGATACAGACAAATGACATTCTATCTCATTTGATACAGACATATGTCATTCTATTTCATTTAATACCGACAGATGTCCTTCTATTTCATTTGATACCGACATATGTCATTCTATATCAATTGATACAGACAGGTGACACTATATTTCATTTGATACCGACAAATGTCATTCTATTTTATTTGATACCGACAGATGTCATTCTATTTCATTTGTTACCGACATATGTCATTCGATATCATTTGATACAGACAGATGTCATTTTATTTCACTTGATACAGACAGATGACATTCTATTTCATTTGATACAGACAGATTACACTCTATTTTATTTGATACTGACATTCTATTTCATTTGATATTGACATATGTCATTCTATTTCATTTGATACAGACAGATGTCATTCTATTTCTAAGGGGTAAAATGATAACTCTTTAAATCAGAACTGACTCGAGCTTACTAGCTCGAATGTTTTTGCGCCTTCTATCGGTCAATGTCCTAACAATAGATTGTGAGTGATTAAAACTGCATTGTTACTCAACCAGACAGTCGGTACCTACGGGTAATTGAATTGTGCGTCTTTAATTTCCGGCTTGTTATTATACTCAAAACTTCATAAAATAATAGGCGAAACACGATTCATTGAATGATTTTCAAATATGTATATTGATATTCTTTGACTTATTTATTCTTTTTTCATTGATAACTTGTATTTTAAATATTCCCGTGACATCTATTTTGATTTTTTAATTGATTTTTAAATTTCCTGTTCGCATTTCTTTTAATATCCCTTTACTAGTACTTTGAATATATTCTCCAATCGTTATGTCAGTCATTCCACAAACACGTGTCGTATATACGCTACACATGCTACCATGTGTTTATACTTCTTCAACTTAGATGATGCCATATTGGTCATATGTTATTATTGGTCATATGTTTGCAACAAACGAACACCAGTATTTCGGTACTGGCATAATCAAATATAAATTGTATGATAATCCAATTAATGAGATGCTTCATATGCGTATTTCAAAAACTATATACCCCCTTTTTTTCCAGTGTGGAAGTCGTCTTAAAAGACAATTTCTGTACTCTGAAATAATTGTTTTTGCTAGTCTCGACTATTTTTTGACGGACAGTGCACAAATTTATTCTTACTTTTGAACACACCTTAATCCTGTCTTTTGTTGGGTAAAAAAATCATTTTCATTATGTTTCGAGCAATTCTTAATAAGCCAGAATATTCATTTTTGTTAGATATCATAAAAACTCATCACAGAATGTACCCGGCTTATTATTCAATATTGCACACTCGATATTAAATAAGTTAAACTTATCAATACATAAATGAGACAACAATCCAGCGACAAGAAAACGTTAGTCATTATTATCTAAAACAATTTCACAATTTATACTCTATTTCCGAAAAACACAATAACATGTTTAGAAAATGAAAACAACAAATTATTAATTGTATTTGTTCGAGGCGCCTTTCTGTATATATTATTATCAAGAATCCTCAAAGCCTTATATTTGAAGGCGAAGGATGTATACGAACCGAAACAGGTGAAGAGCTATATCACCAAAAAGCAACAAAAAAACTAACCATAACAAGGCCAACTTAAATAGTGCAATGGTAGATATATTATTCATATGCTTCCATGATTTATTTATTAAAAAATTCATTATATAAATACATTTTTTCGTAAAATGTCTTGAGCCGAGTCGGGAATATGGCTGTTTTATCAAATATATGGCAGTTGTTATGCCCGCGTCACACTGTCCCGATTTTTATATACGATGGACACCCGAATGCGAAAATTGTAAGTTCGTACGAAGTTGGTCCCGATCTCGTTAAAATACCAAAAAGTGACCGAAGCAAGTACGATGAATAACGAAGTCTATACGATGGTGCCGAAATTATATACGATAGCAAAAGATGGACATACGAAGGTTAACCGAAGACGGGTATTTTAGCTTCATATCTCAGCCGAAGCCTACACGATGGATCACGAAGGCTACACGATGGATTACAAAGGCTACACGATGGATTACGATGATGGCGCGATGGCCATACGATGTCTAAAAGACAGACGTCGTGTACAGCTTGAAATAGCATAATACACAGGAAATTGGTTGCTCATCTTTTTACCTGCTGGTTCTAAAGACAATTTTAAAGGTATTTCTAGTTACTGAATTTTTTTGGTTGATTTCTAAAAAAATAGTTTATGTATCAAATATGCATATTCAATTTACCATTTTCTGCATGTGTCATATACAAATATAGTGTCCATTTTTTGTCCCCAATATGTTACATACGAGGGGATGCCACGCTCGGCATTGCCTTGTTTGAACTGTAAAATGTGTGCACTAGTCTGAATAATCACCCATAATTATGCCCATGTTTACTGATCTATCTTAAAGGTAAGATAATGGGTTCGTTGATCCCTTTTATTCAAGAGCTCTTTCCAGGAGAATATCATAATAATATAGACAAAAGGAAGGATGTGGGGAAAGCAACAGATACGGCAAAATATGACATACATTGTATAGAAAACAAGATGGTTATGGAGTAAACATTCGTGTGACAACAACTCAGACGATACATAAAAAATCAGAATAATGAAGAAAAAGTTTGTTTCCCTATATACGTGTACCTGCAGTGTTGGTGTACGAGGCGCGTTTATGATTTTCATTATGTTACTTGATATAAATACTTAATATGAAAAATTGACAAAAAATAATATTTTACTTGTAAAAGTAAATCCTGAGCCTGTAATAGCTGCTCTTCTTGTTCCATTTGAATTAATAGAAACAACGCTGTCGCCTTTCTTGTTCTCATAAAATCATATGATATGAGATCCGTTTTTTTGTGAACGTCTTTCTTAACTGTCGTATTAGACTGACCAGTGCATATCGCGCATGGCACTTTAAATGTATTTTAGCGCGAAAATTAACTTACATTTATCTGGATTTATTGCCGTCGTAGTTCCATCTTGTCGCCTTCGTACTTTTATTCGATGGCAACACGACGGAATTGCGAGGTCTTCACGAAGTCGTGTTGCCATCGTAAGACCTTCGAGTAGCTTCGTGATTCATTCGTGTAGACATCGTAATGTCAAAACTGTCCGATGGGAACGATGGAAACACGAATGCAATACGATGTTCAAAGATGCATTCCCGGTGACATTACGATGGTGAGGATGGTGATACGAACTCAATACGAACCCTCAACATCGGACGCACCTTCGGGGATTTTTTAACATGTTAAAAAATTTAGAACCCTTCCCGAAGTTGTCCCCGAAGGCTAGAAAAACTGGCCGATGGTTCTACGATGGTTAAAGATGGCACTACGAATAGCCCGATCTTGATACGATCAGTCCCGATTTTGAAAATTTCCATAATCGTGTTGCCATCGGCGTAAAAATCGGGACAGTGTGACGCGGGCATTATTAAATACATGTTGTCATGTAGTCATGTCTGTTAGCGTTTGTTTTTGTTGCACTTCAGTGTTTCTGTTGTTGTTTTGTTTTCCTCTTATGTTTGATGTATTCCCCTCGGTTTTAGTTTGAAACCCGAATTTGTTTTCTCTTTTCTCTCAATCGATTTATGACTTTTGAACAGCGGTATACTACTGTTGCTTTTATTTATTTATAACCAAATAGGTTAAAGACCCTTACAATCAAATTCTTTATTTCTATTCAACAAACTTGTTAAATTGATTTTTTCGGCCGCCTTTGATAAATTCATTCGACACTTTTATAACATGTTTGGCGTGGAAGCTTGTTTATCGTAAATTTCCGATGCAAATGTTTTGTGACTACAATGTTAACTCAACACTTTGTAACAAACACAATGTTTCTGATGGTGACAGATTCTTTCGATAAGGGAGACTGTTTTTGTCGAGCCTTCGACTTTAGTCGAAAAAGCGAGACTAAGCGATCCTACATTCCGTCGTCGTCGGCGTCGTCGGCGGCGTCAACAAATATTCACTCTGTGGTTAAAGTTTTTGAAATTTTAATAACTTTCTTAAACTATACTGGATTTCTACCAAACTTTGACAGAAGCTTGTTTATGATCATAAGGTAGTATCCAAAAGTAAATTTTGTAAAAATAAAATTCCATTTTTTCCGTATTTTACTATAAATGGACTTAGTTTTTTCTGCGAGGAAACAAAACATTCACTCTGTAGTTAAAGTTTTTAGAATTTTAATAACTTTCTCAAACTATCCTGGGTTTGTACTAAACTTGCACAGAAGCTTGTTTATGATCATAAGATAATATCCAGAAGTAAATTTTGAAAAAATAAAATTCCATTTTTTCCAAATTTTACTTATAAATGGACTTAGTTTTTTCTGCGGAGAAACATTACATTCACTCTGTGGTTAAAGTTTTTAGAACTTTCTTAAACTATCCTGGGTTTGTACCAAATTTGGACAGAAGCTTGTTTATGATCATAAGATAGTATCCAGAAGTAAATTTTGTAAATAAATAAATCCATTTTTTCCATATTTTACTTTTAAATGGACTTAGTTTTTTTCCAGGGAACCATTACATTCACTCTGTGGTTAAAGTTTTAAAAATTTTAATAACTTTCTTAAACTATCCTGGGTTTGTACCAAACTTGGACAGAAGCTTATTTATGATCATAATATTGTATCCAGAAGTAAAGTTTGTAAAAAGATTACTCAGTTTTTTCTGTAATTTACTTTTAAATGGACTTAGATTTTCTTGCAATCATAAAATAGTACATGTAACAAGAGGAATATTTTTATTGATTTTTTCCCTCATTGTTGTTGAGTCTGCAATTTACAGCAAAAATAGGCGAGACACTGGGTTCCGCGGAACCCTTACAAATTTTTGTATGAAGAAACATGGTTGGGATATTTTGCTAAATATAACAAGTGTGGACACAGATGAGTGTGGATAGTATGTTTGGATGTGTGACAGTGTCTTATGACAAAAGGAATTCTATGTTTTTTTCCTATATGGTGTTAGTAACTGTCTTGCACGGTGACAACAGAACTGAGCATTAGGAGTGTTATTTATTTAATATTTTTTTATGTTAAAGACGGGCATGGAGGAGACAGTAATTACATTAGTTACCAAATGGTTATGATAGAATATGTTCTACATCTTTGATTTTGTAGCTAGGAGAGCAACACATAATAGGTTCATTTTTCACATGTTTTTTCTAAATGGGAGATGATATCTAGATTTGAGAACATGATATAAGGAACCTGTAACTCAGTGGTTGTCGTTTGTTTTATGTGTTACATATTAGTTTTTTGTTTATTTTTTAACATAAATAAGGCTATTAGTTTTCTCGTTTGAATTGTTTTACATTGTCATTTCGGGGCTTTTTATAGCTGATTATACGGTATTGGCTTTGCTCATTGTTTATGGTCGTACTGTGACCTGTAGTTGTTAATTTCTGTGTCGATTTGGTCTCTTGTAGAGAATTGTCTCATTAGCAATCATACCACATCATTTTTATATGTATTTGCTTACTATTGGTATGTTTTTATTTATATTTCTTTGTGGTGGATCGTCAGTATCATTAGTAAATTTGTTTGTTTAAATGTCGAATTGTTCTGCAGATTAGAATACATTTATTGGTTTTTAGTAATGACAATGCCTGACATGATGCTTGGGGTTTGAGTATATCTCCCCCAAAGCTGGTCGAAGCAAAGAAAAATTTTGACCAATATGAAAATGATTTCACCAAAAGAACCTTTGTGAGCATGCTTCAAAGACTCATAACTGCTCCATAAGGAATCTGATAGAATTTCAAGCATGTCAAGCAGATATTATCAACATCTACTTAATTAGTCTAATATGTCTAAATATCTAAAAAGTTATAATATTCAAAGGGTATTGCAAAATTATTCCTTTTCATTTTTTTGTTTTGTTATATGGATACAAATATAAGTGATACATGTACCAATACAATATTTGTTGTGGTATGAAAGTGTAGTAATTAACATTTACCGTAACAATGTTAATTCACACAAATTAAGAAATAAACAAATAAATGGAACAGATGCTCTGCAGGGCACAGCTTTATACGACTTCAGGGGTCGAACACTGAACGGTAGCGGCTAGTATGGACACAACATTCAAGTTGGATACAGCTCTGAATTTGGATTGTGATTAAATAGTTGACACAGAATGAATGTGGTCTAATGAACTTAAAATATTTTTTTTTTTGCTTTTGAGCAATTCACCAAGCTGTTGAATATTAATCCTTTCAAAAAAAATATATTTGAAGAAATTTTCTTTTTAATTTCTGAAATCTGAAATGAGAAAAATTGACCCCGCTCTCCCCCATTTTTTTTTTTTGCTAAATATAATGCTTGAAAGCCGTACATAATGAACACACACTGACCCGATTGAATGATATTTAGATTATTTTCTTCAAAAAAATAAACATCCTGTCAATTAATGAAAAAGTGAAATTAGAAATTAAATATAAATGATAATTGATATATGTTTTGCATCCTAAACGATTGTCTCGAATTATACTCATCAGAAATACTTCAACCCGAAAATTTGCAAGCATATCATGTATTAGAACTTGAATATTTGAAGAACATGTAGGACCTCCGGCTTAGTTAAAATTATCTGAAGTCGACTTTCCGTGAAGGAATTTGAAACTGTACCTTAGTTAGTTTCTCAATAATTTCAAAATTTATCAACGGAGTATTTAAAAATATATGTCATGAATGATATTAATTCTCTGTTTTCTATTTTCTTTTTCAGGGTCTGAGTAAAGCAACACCAAAATTTAAAGATATACATGTCAACCAGGCAAAGGTTATTTACATGATCAATCGTGTGATTACTGAAAATATCTTCGCACATATATTTTCAAAAGCTTTAAACATAGAGTGAACATTACTGATATAATATAAGATAAGAAGTTTAATTGTACGTTTCTTTATATTGTTATTCTTGATATTGCAATGTTATATCAGGTGTTTAAATGAACGTCACACTATTCAATGAACGATGCAAAGTGTTGGAAAATTTGAGATCAGCAAGATAATGTTGCAAACGAATATCTTGGTACGATGTTTCTTGTATAAATTTGTTATTCAACATATCATTATTTTTATCTTCAACTTTCTTGACGTTTACAACAAATATGGCATATAATATGCACGATGAGTTTTATTTGTTGAAATCAAAACCAATTTTTCTTACGTACTTTATTCGTTGTTTAAATCTGTATGTTTTAAACTTTTATGGAATATCACGCACATGTTTGTATTGGGTATTTTATGTATATTTCTTTGTAGTCTTTCATTTTATATTTGAAAATGGATTTTATATTCAAATATAAACTAATGTGATGTAATTTGAAGAAGCTTAAAAGATAGATACATCTCATTCAACATCGTGGAATGTTTGCGGGTCTTGAAAAGATGTACACGAAAAAAAGAGTAATTAAGCCAAAGTTCTCATTAATACCATTATATCTTACATGATCTTCTAGCATTCGAATTTGATCGATAGAATTCTCCTTTACATGTTTTTTGCATATATACTTAATTGCTATTTTCACATTTGTTAATATTGTTTAGTAATGAAATATGGATTTTTGGCTAGTACTTTTTTTATATTAAATTAAAAAGTTTTGTCCGAATGTATGTTTGCGTTTTAAAAAAGTACAATGGTAAACTATCGTTGCATTGATTTAAAGTTAATGAAATAGAATGCAATGACGACTTTTGATTTTGAAAGATTTTTTTAGCAGTTCCTATATGCCCTTTTCGTTTGCCTATGTGTATTTGACAATTTTCAGTTTTAAAATATGGTAAGTAATCAAAACTTATGTTTCTTTCTAAAGTCATCGGAAGACTTCTAGATCTATTTGACCCTGTTTTCTTACATTGTAAAATTTAAGAATAGCTTCATCAGCCATTGATTACACTTTGTCACGAATGAAATATACGAAACGGTAAAATGATAACCGTACTGTATCTGAAAAGGTATTACTGTCAATAGGTTATTTAGCAGTCGAAAATGGAGCTCTACTAGTAGGGCAGAGCAATAGTTTCCACCGTTGAATTTGCAAAATGACAGTGGTAAATCTACAACACAGTACTATCAATCCAATTCTAATGTAGTACTAGTAAAATGCAAGAAAAAGTATTGAAATCGTGATATGGGATTTTGTAACGTTATTAATGAATGGCTATTATCTATTTTGAATTTATTGAACCATAAAACTAATTTTTGACTCTTCACATTGAATAATCCGCGAAGCGGATTATGTTAAATGTGAAGAGTCAAAAAATAGTTTTATGGTTCAATAAAATCAAAATAAATTATTGCCATTCATTATAAATAAATTTCTATCAAAAATAAGGCTCAAAGAACTTTTTATATTATTTATATTAACAATAACAACGTACACACATGTTGGCGTATGAATACACAACGTCAGAGTGGGCGTGTCGCCATCAAAATTGACAACATTGAAAATAAAACTAATAATTTTAACCAATCAGAAGACAGTAAAAACACCAAATTTATTTATTTGACAATAGCTCTAGCCGTCAATCGTGAAGCTGACGACAGACGTTATCCATTAAAAGTGGCGTTACATATCATATTTTATTAGAATGGTGTTTGACAATTATACATGCTATTATACTTTCAAGATGCCGTAAATTAGACCGTGTTATATTTTAAAATTATGATTTTGTTTACATATCCGAATAGAAAAATTAGAATAGAAACTAAAGAATGTAAACAAGGAGTAAATCACACTATATTCTATGTTGATATTTCTTTCATAATGGCGATTACAGAAAATTACTGAACAAGCCTAGCTAGAGCGTTGAAATCAAAGTAATTATTTTTGCCTTATTAATCGAAGCAATGTTCGAAAATTTACTTTATAATTATTTGATTTATAATTCATATAGTCTATCAGGTTTTTCTTTTTTCAATTGTTGAAGGCGTTCAATTAATTTCCATCCATTTGTCCGCCTCATTACATCACCTACCGTTTATATAAACCTTCACTTCATATTACCTACAATATATGTACCTCATTTGTTGTTTTTAATAAATGTAGTCTATTGAATATATGTTTTTTTTAATCATCTTATCAAATGCCATACTGAATTCAAACATTAAGGCCGATGCCAATACATAGTAAAACAACTACATGTAACAATCCAAGGTAATTAAACTAACCCATAGTTTTTGTCAGGACAAATGTTGGCAGTTGTTGTCACTTGTACCGTTTATTGATGGCGTTTGATTTCTTTAGTTTTTATGGACTTGTCAATTTTTGAATTTGTGTTGGAGTTTGGTATGTTTGTTTTTTTCTGGACAAATTATGCTAAGTCCACCTCGCAAAATCGTAGAATGCATTTTATAATAATTATCGTTCCCTCAAACTTCCACAATGAAAAATAAAAAAAAGCCGAAATATTGTTGACGATTATTAGAAAAAAATATGTGTAAACGAAAATTCCGCACAATTTAAATAGTATGTGTTCAGCGTCGCTGTCTGTATAACAAACATGTCCAGGAGGATAACGAATAATCAAAACAACAAGTTTGTACGAAATGAAAATATAAAGTCTGTCCCAAAAAGAGAAAACAACACATTAATAATGTCATGTGTCTGAAGCGCTTATCTGGATTTAACTTCACCAAGGACCCTCAAAGCCGAATATTTAAAAGCTTCAGATGTAAAAGACCGAAACAGTCAAAGAGCTATATAAACAAAAAGTACTTAAACAATAACTAAATCCACCAAATGAAGGAATGCCACCTTTATATTATTAGAATGCAGAGTCGATACGGGTTTGTCCATATTGTTAACTGTCACTTGCTCGACAGAGAAGCAACTAATACTAATTAAAAAGTTTTAATTAGTTTGAGTCGACCGAGTATTCAACCAATGAGTTCCTACAACTAAGACACTTAGACAAGCATGCAAGCACGACACCAACGATGTATTTTCTATAATTTGTTTGATATAAATAGTTCATATCTCTTCAGGAAGGAAAGAGGCGATAACGATATTGAAAATTCATTTATGATATATTGTCTTAATTATAAGTTTTTGTTATTAACAATCAAGAATATGAAACTCGATATCTTTATTTTCCCAGAGGGTTAGGCATATATTCAATTATTTAGGCTTTTGTCAAATCAGCATTCGAGTCTTTTTGTTGTCATTAATACTAGATAAAGGATGGTCCACTTTTAACCTTTGCTTCTCTTTCAGGTTTTTATATTTTTTAATAAATGACAGTTTCTATTGTAATTAATATTGGATTGAGTGCGTTTCTAGTAGTCAAAGCATTGTAAAGCCATTGTACAGTTGTAAAGCCACTTAGCAGGTTGTTTGTAAAACCACTGGGCAGGTTGCCGTTGAAGACATTTGGCCGGTTATTGTTGAAGCCACTTGGCTGGTTGTTATTGACGCCAATTGACAGGTTGTTGTTGACGCAACTGGGCGTGTTATTATTGAAGACACTGGGAAAAATTGTAATTAAAGCCACTGGGCTGATAGTTAATTAAGCGACTGCGCATGTTGTTATTGACGACTTGGGCGTATTATTATTGACGCCACTGGGCGTGTTGTTAATGACGACTTGGGCGTATTATTATTGACGCCACTGGGCGTGTTGTTATTGACGCCACTGGGCCTGTTATTATTGACGGCACTGGGCTTGTTGTTATTGACGCCACTGTGCGAGTTATTATTGACGCCACTGGGCGTGGTATTATTGACGCCTCTTGGTGTGTTATTGACGCCACTGGCCGTGGTATTATTGACGCCTCTTGGCATGTTATTGACGCCAATGGCCGTGTTGTTATTGACGCCAATGGGTGTGGTATTATTGACGCCTCTTGGAGTGTTATTGACGCCACTGGGCGTGTTGTTATTGACGCCAATGGGTGTGTTGTCATTGACGCCACTGGGAGAGTTATAATTGACACCACTGGGCGAGTTATTATTAACGCCACTTTGAGAGTCATCATTGACGCCACTAGGCGAGTTATTATTGTCGCCTTTTGGCGTTTTATTGACGCGACTGGGCGTGTTGTTATCGACGTGACTGACCGTGGTATTATTGACGCCTCTTGGCGTTTTATTGACGCCACTGAGCGTGTTGTTATTGCCGCCACTTGGCGTGTTGTTATTGACGCCACTGGATGTGTTGTTATTGACACCATTGGGCGTGTTGTTATCGATGCCACTGGGCGTGTTGTTATTAAAGCCACTGGGCAGGTTGATATTGAAGCCACTGGGCAAGATGCTGTTGAAGCCAATGGGCATGTAATTATTCAAGCCATGGGCTAGAATTTATCTAAGCCATTAGGCATGTTGTTATTGACGCACTGGGTATGTTGTTATAGACGCCACTTGGCAAGTTTGTATTGAAGTCACTGGGCAGGTTTTTATAGACGCGACTTGGCAGGTTGGTATTGAAGCCTTTGGGCAGGTTGTTTGTAAAACCACTTGGCAAGTTGTTGTTGAAGACACTTGGCTGGTTATTGTTGAAGCCACTAGACTGGTTGTTATTGATGCCGATGGACAAGTTGGTGCTGACGCAGCTGGGCGTGTTGTTATTGAAGACACTAGAATTTTTTTTAATAAAAAGCCACAAGGCTGATTGTTAATTGAGCTACTGGGCATGTTGTTATTGACTCCACCGGGCATGTTGTTATTTACGCCACTGGGCATGTTGTTATTGACACAACTGGGCAAAATAATTATTAATGCCAAGGAGAAGGATGTTGTTGAAGTCACTTGGCATGTCATAATTAAAACCATGGCCTAATTGTTATTTAACCACTGGGCATTTATTATTGACGCCACTGGGTAGATTGTTATAGACGCCACTGTACGGGTTGGTATTGAAGCCACTGGACAGGTTGTTTATAAAGCCAGTGGGCAGTCTGTTGTTGAAGATACTTCGCTTGTTCTTGGTGACGCCCATGGACAGGTCGTTGTTGACGCAAATTGTAATTTAAGCCAATTGGCTGATAGTTAATTAAGCCACTGGACATGGTATTATTGACGCAACTGGACATATTATTATTAATACATATGGACATGATGTTGTTGCAGCCACTGGGCATGTCGTTATAAAAGATATAGGCTGATAGTTATATTAAGCCACTGGACATGTTATAAATGCCACTGGGCAGGTTGTTTGTAAAACCAATGGGCCGGTTGTTTTTGAAGACACTGAGCAGGTTATTATTGACATCAGTGGGCAACTGTTGTTGAAGACACTTGACTGGTTGTTGTTGAAGCCACTCGGCATGTAGTAATTGAAGCTACTGGGCTTATAGTTAGTTATTTAAGCCACTCGGCATGTTGTTATTGACGCCATTGACCAGGTTATTTTTTTGGATACTGGACTTGTAGTTATTGAAGACTCTTGTGTAGTTTTTAGTTAAAGACACTGGGATTGGTGTTGAGGACATTGAATTGGTAGATGTTAAAGACACTGGGCTAGGTGTTGAGGATATTGGGTTAGTAGATGTTGAAGACATTGCGCTTGGTGTTGATGACATTGGGTTGATAGATGTCGAGGACACTGGGCTTGGTGTTGAGGACGCTGGGTCAGTAGATGTTGAAGACACTGGGCTTGGTGTAGAGGACATTAGATTGCTAGATGTTGAGGACACTTGGCTTGGTGTTGAGGACATTGGGTAGATAGTTGTTGAAGACACTGGGCTTGTTGTTGATGACATTGGGTTGGTAGATGTTGAAGACACTTACAGTGACTTAGCTGGTTGTTGTTGAAGCCACTGGGCAGGTTGTTATTACAAACACTTGGCTGGTAGTTAATCAAGACACACTGGACATGTTGATGTGTAAAACACAGGGTAGGTTATTGTTGAAGACACTTGGCAGGTTTGTTGTTGAAGTCTCTGAGTATGTTGTTAATGAAGACACTGCTGATTGTTGTTTAAGACATTGGGCAGGTTGGTTAGTTATTGAAGACACTTGGCTTGTTGTTATTGAAGAGACTGAGGTTTGTTAAAATTCTCGGCTGGTTGGTAAAGATACTGGGCTGGTTGTTGTTGAAGACACTGGATCAGTTTTTGTATAAGCCACTGGAGATGTTATTAAAAACACTGAGGTGGTTGCAGTCGAAAACACTGGACAAGTTTTAATTAAAGGTACTTGGCTGGTTGTTGTTATAGACACTGGGTATGTTGTTATGGAAGACACTGGGCTGGTTGTTGTTCAAAAACACTGGACAGGTTGTTATAACAGACACTGGAGGGGTTGTTGTTTAAAACACTTGACAGGTTGTAATTGAAGACACTGGGTTGGTTGTTGTTAAAAACACTTGACAGGTTGTAATACAGACACTGGGTTGGTTGTTGTTAAAAAAAAATTTTTAAAATGAACAGGTTTTTAATACAGACACTGGGCTGGTTGGTGTTGAGGACACTGGGCAGGTGGCTTTGGATGAAGCAACTAGGCTGTTTATTATTTAAGTAACTAAGCATATTATTATTTAAGTCACTAGGGCGAATGTTTAGACAATACTAATTGTTATTGAAGCTATTAGGCTGAATTTCAGACATGCATATTGGTATATTACTTAAAATAAATTTCTTTAAATAGTTATATTGAAGATGCTGACATACACCTTGATTAATATTTAGTTAGAATAACAAGTAGTCAAATCTTCATAAGTTTCGAAATGATTCGTATTTCATATACAAGAGCCAGTGCTAACACATGTACTTCTGATAAGATTTTTCTGAAGCATAACAGGTTAAAATAGGACAGAGGAAAGGATGGTTTGGTTAGAGGAGACTTTCCAGCACAGTTATCTGTTCATCGAAATTAAGAAATTCAAATAAATATTCAATGCTATTTTCCCGTTCTTTGTGTTTCGAGAGCACTTGTCTCTGCAAGTGGCGTCTCCCATGTAAGAGTTTGTGTTATTGAAGACACTAGAATTTTTTTTAATAAAAAACCACAAGGCTGATTGTTAATTGAGCCACTGGGCATGTTGTTATTGACTCCACCGGGCATGTTGTTATTTACGCCACTGGGCATGTTGTTATTGACACAACTGGGCAAAATAATTATTAATGCCAAGGAGAAGGATGTTGTTGAAGTCACTTGGCATGTCATAATTAAAACCATGGCCTAATTGTTATTTAACCACTGGGCATTTATTATTGACGCCACTGGGTAGATTGTTATAGATATATATATATACATATATATATGAACTTTCAACAATATTATACTCGTATTTATAATAAAATGTGCGCTTGTCTCTGCAAGTGGCGTCTCCCATGTAAGAGTTTGTGTTTATTTGATAAATATTTTATGTTCGTTTGAGTTTACGAATAAGCATTTAACGTTAATATCTTTCTCCCATGAGGTATCACCTGAAACACTGCAGTATGGAGAACTCCTCACAACATAATTATTCAAATAAAGCTATTTTGCTACAAAAATGATACTGTGAAAATACGATTATAAAAACTTTGCAATCACATAAAAATTCTGGTATACAGAAGAATATACATTGACTTTCTAACAACAGCAGTCAAGATGAAAGTTCACAATATAAAGAGAAAAGGGTTCATCTCATCTGTAAAAATTTGAAATAAATACAAAAACAAACATCATAAAAAGATAAACTATCTAAGAAATTACCCGAGCCACTTATATTGGCTTTCTGTATCCCCAAAACCCTTTCAGACTTGCTAATGAGAGTTGATTAATCCTTTAAAGGGTTGTAAAAACTAGTGATATCTGACTTGCAAGCAAATACTGCACAACCTAACTTTTAACAGTCACTCCACTAGTACGGAATACTTCATATTTCGCAATGTAACTTGCAAGACTACGAGTATTGTGTACCTTCAACAGTTTTACCGTACTAGTAGTAAATAGTATGTTGGTGAGTCAGAACATCTATTTAACAATCGTATGAACGGCTATCGTTGTGAGTATGAAAGAAGAATTCCTCTTAGAAGATATATGCAATCATGTGACCACACAAAGGCACTCTATTGCCACTATTTACCACCAGGCTGGTATGTCTTGGGAGGAGAGAATCACTCGGGTAAGATTCGATGTAAGAAAATTAAAAATATTGGCAATAAACGGGATCAGTGAAAATGAAATTGGTATCATACGAAAACTGCTAAATTCATATCATATTGTCGGTTTTTTCATTTGATTTCACTCAATTCATGTTTGTGAGTTGAATAAGTTTGCAACGACTGTTATCAATACCAGATATAAACCTTTTCAAAAATGTGCCGCAGGTTTTGGAATCTACGGCAGCCAAATAAAATCAACTGGTTTCACGTTTCTCTGTCTGACTAGCGAAATGTTTAGTAATTAAGATTTTTTCACTCAGGCTGCAGGCAGAACTTATGTTGTTACTAGCATTAGATGACTGTTTAAAATTGTATGATAGAATTCTAGCGATCACATTTTATGATAAATCTACAGATTTACTACTTTTTTAAAAAGACGAGCGGTATCAACTTGTCTCTGATGATTTCATATATTTAAATGGTGCTGGTATTTTTTTAATTCATTTTCCGCAGAGGCAATGAGGACAAAAATGAAGGACATTGATTAGAAAAGAGAGGATGGCATCAGAATTGGCCGTGTTTGGAATCTTATTCTATTATAAAATCATATTGGACAACGGACGTCGATTAAACACTGGACGTAGATCTAGTATAATATCTTTACATATAGATATATGTTTTATTTGAATAGAAAAGACATGACCATGGAAATTAAAGATGCAGTAGAGTATTATTGACTTCCACGATGGTGGACGTACAGTCATACTCTTTAAGTAATAGACATTGAATTGATAGTATGAATTTGAATTTGTTGATAAGAATACTGTCAGTTATATGTTCCCTGCTAAGTTAGTTTGTTTGTTATGGTAAACAAAGATTGACGACTTTTTAACGTAAAATCGATTATACACATGAAAGATAATATATATATTCACGTCTTAACGTTAATGTTATTTAGTTTCAACCTTTTTCACGCAGCTTTTATTTTAAATAATGTTAAACATTTCGACTCAACAGACTGTTTTGTATATTGATTTTTGTTCACTTCAATGGTTTCAAATGAAGTATTCAATTAGATTTTCATCACTGATGAAAATCCAATTTCAAAACTGTGTTATTGTTTGAAAAAGATGTATGAATTCTAAAAAGAAATCGTTACAGCATTAGTTCTCTTACGCATATATTTTATTGGAACTAGTTGAATATTGTATATTTAAGTCATTTAAGAATTTTAATTTCCTGACTATTTTTTTTTAATTTTCACGAAATAAAATCACATAAAATATTATCAGCATAATCATTAAACCAATAGTAGCTGAAACTGATAATTACTTTGGATGTATCAATTCGAAAGCAACATGTATGTCAAAAATGTGTTTTCGAGTATTTTATGTTTTCTACAGAGATAAGCTTCAAACTCAAACAAAAAATACAAAAAATAATAATGATGAATACTTTATAACGTATAAAGTTTTGGTGTGTGTATTTTGTGTTTTTGATTGTGTATGGAAAACAGTAATTGACGAGCAAGGGAGTTAAAAAGGCAAATTTTGAAACAAGCCATACAATCTGAATCAGGTTATAGAAATTAGCAGGTATATACATGATCTCATCATAGATACCAAGATCAACTGTATTAAATTTGCAATTTGTTAAAGATATTATACCAGAAATTGAGGAAACACAATAAATGAGTTGAACAAAATATGCGAATATGTATTAATCAATAAAGGATTGTGAATTATATCAGCATGGAATTAAGGTACACGAGAACACAGAGCCATTGATCCTTGATCTTCTAGAATTTTTGCCGGATCCAAAGTTTCGGATTTTGACTGAGAACTGTTACAGATAGTTTAAAATGTATATAGCATTGTTGAAATATGCCTGTTGTCAGAAATTTCACAATGACACTTTTTTTTATTACCCCCCCCCCCCCCTAAATCAGTATTTTATTTCGTTCAATCAACTCTCAGAAACGCCCTTCTTTATTTAAAACATTTATTACGTATACTTCGATCCATATAAAAGTAATGTTATTACCTAGTGAAAGATAATGATTATATTGTTTATATGAAGAACATGTCATTTCTACAAAAGCAGTTTGATAGTTTTTGGCACAACTTTTTGGAATTTTGGATCCTCTATGCTCTTCAACTTTGTATTGTTTGGCTTTATAACTATTTTGATATGAGCGTCACTGATGAGTCTTATGTAGACGAAACGCGCGTCTGGCGTACTAAATTATAATCCTGGTACATTTGATAACTATTATTAAATAAAAATATTTGAACTGCATAGAGTAAAATAAACGATGTTGTGAATATACAACCCACTGTACGTTGCCTATCAATGACCACTTACAAAAAAATGACTACCACTGCATATAAAATAGATTTAAACCATACCGATGTACTTGCTACTGTGGTGATGGTGCCCTTAGGGTTTTATAGTTCTCCACTAGAGGTGTCAACCAAGTGGTAGTGATATGAATGTATGATACCCATGTACTGTCTATGTTGCTGACAGTACTTTTAGGGGTTTAATGATAACCAGCTGCGATGTAAAGTCATTGGTACTAATATAAATATCTGAAATCATTGACTGGCCATTGAGCTGTTGGTACCCTTAGGGACAAACAGTTCACCATCTGATCTTTCGACCAAGAGATAGTTATGTGAATGCTTCATACCGATGTGCTTGCCACTTGCTAAGCGGTACCCATAGGGATTGAAAGTTTAACATCAGAGTCATTGACCCAGTGGTACGTATATGAATGTATGATACCGATGTTCTTTCCTATGGGCTTACGACACCCCTTATGGATAATAGTTTTCAAACAGAGGTGTCAACCCAGTGGTAATAATAGAAATGTATGATATCGATATACTGGCTACGTGGCTGAAAGACCTAATAGTAAACCAGCAGCAGTGTGGACAAAATGGTAATAATAGAAATGTATGATTCTGATATACTGGCTACGTGGCTGAAAGACCTAATAGTAAACCAGCAGCAGTGTGAACAAAATGGTAATACTAAAAATGTATGATTCCGATATACTGGCTACGTGGCTGAAAGACCTAATAGTAAACCAGCAGCAGTGTGAACAAAATGGTAATACTAAAAATGTATGATTCCGATATACTGGCTACGTGGCTGAAAGACCTAATAGTAAACCAGCAGCAGTGTGGACAAAATGGTAATAATAAAAATGTGTGATACAAATATACTGGCTACGTGGCTGAAAGACCTAATAGTAAACCAGCAGCAGTGTGGACAAAATGGTAATAATGAAAATGTATGATTCTGATATACTGGCTACGTGGCTGAAAGACCTAATAGTAAACCAGCAGCAGTGTGGACAAAATGGTAATAATAGAAATGTATGATTCTGATATACTGGCTACGTGGCTGAAAGACCTAATAGTAAACCAGCAGCAGTGTGGACAAAATGGTAATAATAAAAATGTGTGATACCGATATACTGGTTACGTGGCTGAAAGACCTAATAGTAAACCAGCAGCAGTGTGGACAAAATGGTAATAATAAAAATGTATGATTCTAATATACTGGCTACGTGGCTGAAAGACCTAATAGTAAACCAGCAGCAGTGTGGACAAAATGGTAATAATAGAAATGTATGATTCTGATATACTGGCTACGTGGCTGAAAGACCTAATAGTAAACTAGCAGCAGTGTGGACAAAATGATAATAATAGAAATGTATAATATCGATTTTTTTGTGTAAGGGTAGACGGTACCTTAAAAGGGTTTAATAGTTCGCCAACAGTAGTTTCAATTCAGTGGTTTTAATCAAAATGTATTTTTATACAGTTGTCTCAATGTGAATCATACCACATTTCCCAGTTTTAAATTGATTTGTGGCCGACACAACCGGTGTTGACCTATCTTACCTGACGTCTCTGCTATGGAGGCGATAGTTTACCAGAAGCTGAACTGGCCCAGTGGTAGAAATATATAAGTGCGATACTGGTTCTAGTAAGTACGACATAAACCTATTGTCTCAATCGATTTTTGACTTTCTAACAGGGGTATACTACTGTTGCCTCTATGTATATGTCGCCAGCTACGGTTGAAATCAATTAAATGTATGCGGAAAGTCAAATCCATACAAATATTGAGAGCGTCATTTACAAAGATTATTCAAATCTCTCCAGTTTCGCCTTAAAAAAGCAAGAAAGCAAACCAGTAAGAAAATTCCATCTCGTATCAAAATTACACTGCAAATGAAAATACCCCATTATCCCATTGGCCTAGACAATTGAATAGAATATACAGAACAATTTAACGATAATGATTATCGTTATAATTTCAACGTGTTTTGCTAATTTCTCATGCAATTATGTTATTTAAAAAAGATGCCTTATTTATATTTCATTTGTGAGCGTTTCCAATAGAAATTAACTTATCAACAATAATTATCCTCGGTGGATAAGTTTCTCTAACTGAACTGTAATTTATGGATATAATAATGATCCATATCTCTGTTAATGTTTTCAACCTTTTCAAAAATTCATGTGACAACATTCAGCACTTTTCAATTTTTATTTTTTCTAATGTTGAAAGTAATTATTTTTTCTATTGCTTTTTTTTTTTTAATTACTTTAAAGAGAGAAAGAAGTTTTTTATAGTTTATAAAATGTATATCAATGCTTTTTCAAAGGAACCTTGGTCTACATTGAAATATTTTTACTGTTTTTTCTACTTGTTCTTTAAACATTGTGAATATATGTATACATTAATAATAGCAGTTATAATAAGACATTGAAAATTTGATTTGAATTTGATTTTGATTTGATTTGAAAATATGATATTTATATTATTCAAAAGACTTGTTTTTATATTGCTGAAATTTACATATGAAACTATATGCTTATAGCTTCGGTAAAGTATCATAAGGACTTCAAATACATATACTGACGTTTGTGTATATTAAAAAATTGCTTTTATGTTTAAAAGGCAAAATAACTGATGGAGGTAATCAATTAATAATGCAAATAAGTTACACGAAAGCACGATTGAAAAAAATCGTATTAAAGATTTCACTTTAAAGTATTTACTTTGGTGTAATACAATGTTCGTTTTATAAAGTTTAAGGAAACTGGCTTGTCATGTTTTGGAATTTTGGTCAGATTTTCGGAATCCTCTGGTTTTATCCATTGGAATGTATAAAAAAATTTGCCCGGTGACCCCCATTTTTCTTTTTATAATTCTTTTACATGTATAGTTTTAAGCTGTCTGTTAAAGTCTTTTAAAATTTTAATTACTTTTTAATAGTTTTTGAGGACTTTAACTTGTCAATGATAAAGCTATGAAAAGTCAAGAGAGAATATTTTCCCGCCAAAATTTCAATGGCTTAGATATCGAAAACGAGCACGGCGACATTTTTTTTTTTTTTTTTGCTCTATGGATTCCTTTATTAATCCCCTATCAATATAAACTAGTCTTTTGAAAAGTTAATTACTTTGAAACTGAGAAGCGAACTACCTTTTTAATCTATCTTTACGGAAAATAAGCAGACACTTGTGTATTTTATGAAAGGCACACTAAACACTATAAAACTGTTTACTAAAGGTGTATAAAACACGCATATGTGTTTGCTTTAAACTGAAAGAAATTTGTTCCTTGGTTGTTAAAAACACCACATTTTTTATTTAAGAGTAATTTATTACATATTATTCTCGATTTGCATTATAGACATGTGTGGAGTGTTGTATAACTGTTTGATGTACGTTCCATTCTCTACTTTAATGAAATAATAAAATGGCATACGACGACAAAATACAATCACCTATAAGACGAATATTACAAAAGAATCACTCTGAATCTGACAGTATAAAGATGCTTGATTTCTTGGTTGACAACATATTTGTCACATTTGGAAGACGTGTTTTACAACAGACTGTCGACATTCCAATGGGAACCAATAGTGCCCCTCTTCTTGTCGACTTTTTCCTTTATTATTATGAGGCTGACTTCATACAGGAACTTCTTATGAATAGTTGTCAAAGGTACCAGGCTTATAAGATAATACGCTAGAAATTTGTTACAGGTATAATACCAGAAATGAAGGAAACAAGTAAAACAAAATATGATAATATGTATAAATCAATAAAGGATAGTGAATTATTTCTGATTGCAGGTTCAGATCCTGACATAAACCATCAGGATGAGAACTTGTGAAGACCAAAGTGCCTGTGCCGGAAAAAAATGAAAATACCAGACCAAATATCTATATAATAAATAAAGAGTGAAAGACAATCAAATCTCAAAGACACATATTTAATTAACACTGAAAATTTAAACTTGAACACCAACAACTCTCCTTAACTAAACGAGTTTGATCAGAAGTTCCGAAAGGACAGAAAACATATCATACCCATGCATGTGGTACTTTTCGTATCCTGCACCAACGTCATTTTCATTCGGGTCAATTAATATATCCAGGTTGAATTGTTTAGTTGATACCCTCGGAGACTGATAGTCTTCCATCAGAGGTATCTGTAAGTGTCCCCTGCTGCTATGTATACATCAACAAGTAATTGTATAACCAGCTGATAAACCACTGGTATATGGCATAGTTCAGGAGATTTGTTAGTTCTCAATGCTCATCGACTATGTCATTTATCTTTTTATTCTAGTGTCATTTATGAGACTCCTGTATACAAAACTCGCAATTGGCATACAAAATATTAATCCTGGTTCCTACATGTTTACTTAGTGTGCCAAAACTTCCAATTCTTAAAGTACATATATGTATTTTCAATATTGATTCTTAAAGCATAAAGTTAGAGAAAAACGTTTGTATTTTATAACGATGACTATTAATTCATTTTGTGAGTTAAACGTATTGTTCGAACTGAAATACTCAAAGAAGTATGAATAAATAATTAAAAGTTCATCGGGTTCTTTGTTATTGTTCCTATTCTGTGTACATTCACCAGAAGGGGAAATCGATTGTTTACTGAGTTACTATGACATAATGCACTTTACAAACGGATTCATGCTTTGTTCAACATTATTGAATTTAAACTATAAAAGACAAAAGCAAGCGTCTACACTATTTATTAGTTTACCAGTTTCCAATAGTTTATCACTTGTATTCAATATATAACATTATCTTTCATTGCATTCAATTACTTTTATACATTTTTTCCAAAATAAATCAAAGAAAGAGTACATTCTTGATTATCCAGTTCTAATAATATATTTAGAAGCTGGTTTCCGAAAAAGATTGTGTCTTTTTTAAATATATTTAATATGGTTAAACAAGTGACGTCATATGTACAAAATGCTAATAATGCCAATACAAGTTTAGAAGTTACAAAAACAACTCGCATTTGCCCACATTATAAATTAATGGTCATTGTGCTTATACGTATACCATTTCTTCAGATATCTGAAAACAAATAGATATTCATCGAACACAATTAAATTAATAAATCGGTCCTCATTAAGTTTAACACTATTGGACAACTCCGTTTCATGAGAGAAACAAAGACCAAATACAGGTACAAATATTTTTTTTCAAGAATGGTAAACTCGTGCTTGGCATAAACATCGTTTTCCACTGAGAAAAAAAATATGTAACAACTTTTTATAAATTTCTTGTTTCAGATTGCCATTTCTGGATTCATCTTCATCAGGAACGCTCGAAGCAAAATCTTTGAAAGCCAAGGATGAGATCTGCTATGTGTCAGTGTTAGAAAATATAAATGTACTAATGTTTTACAAATTGATTGTTGGGGTTAAAACAGTGAAATTTATCGTAATCAAAACGCTCTTCAATTTATTATTTTTTATGCGTTCACTTATATTCTCCATCGAAAAAAGTGTACAGCATTATGTTAAGTTATCGCATCTCATAGTTTTATATACATGCTCGACCCCACAAATGCCACATGATAATCTTCTTAACCTACCAGGGCACACGAGATCGTTCCCGGTTTTCAATTGGGTCTAGTTGCTTAATTTTTATGCTTTTCATTAAGCTGTTGTTTGTCTATGACATAAAAAAAAATCAACTCCGTTTCATAAGAGAAAAAAAGACTTAACTTATATAGATATAATTATCTTTTCGTTTTGTAATTTTTCCTTTTTTTTACCCTGTGTCTAACTATGCTACTCATTTCTTGGACTATCTGAGTTAATCCTGGTATTAGGTTATGTTCTCGTTGCTCTAGCTTAAGATTTCTGTTAAGTATGATGTGAAATGTTGCTTGTCTTCTATTTTTTCCTTTTTTGACAGAAACTGTCTTTTTGTTTTCTTAAATTATAACATTGAATAAAATTTATGATAGCTTTATGTTGAAAATTAAAAATGCATCGTACATTTTCACTCTTTCTTTATTTCAAAATGCCATGAATCTGACTATTATCCGACATTATTAGAGATAAATGTACTTAACCTTAAATACATCGGTACACTCGCCATAACGACAACAAAAATATGTTTTACAATTTTTCAAATGTGTAACAGTTGGCAAAACTCATATCTTTAATACAAATAATATTATTGACATTACACGGTGTTTATCGTCAAATACAAAAAAAACCAACATATAAATCAAAGATATATAGTGATTTCAGACAAGTGTTATATAAGATTATTAGTGCATAAGATAGATGACATTGGAAATTTTACAAACACTGCGCAAGTGGGTGTTGTGGGTAGGATCTGTCGTTCTTTGCCTCATATCGATAAAAGTCAAAATATTTTAAGTTATGGTACTAAGTAACATCGCCGATAGATAAAAATGCTACCAAACATGTTTCGTGTAGAATAAGAAGATTGTGTATTTAAAACACATTTATTTTATGTTATCAACAAAAATGACAAAATAATTATACTGAAAAAACGACAAAAATACTTATTTAAAATTGATTTTAATTACTAAAGCTTTTGCGCTGCGTAAAATGATGAACATGTAGCTTTTGAAATGGTATTTCAACATATTGAATATAAATAAAGAGATGTTGTATGAGTACTAAATGTGAAAAGTCTCCATCCAAGTCATAATGTGTAAAAAGAAAACAATTATTAACTCATTATAGATACCAGGCCTTATTTTGTGTACGTCAAACACTCGTGTTCGTCTTCAAAGGACGTTCGAACGAAGAAAACATTGGCCAAATAAAGAACGAAGTTGGAAAGCAGTAATGATCCAAATGTTTAGAGTTTTTTTATCCAAAAACAGCATAAATAATATATGCATTGGTAGAAAACCCTTAGTTTTAAAAAAATAGTTTTGAAAAACAGTTAATTTATTATTTTGCCCGTACCACTGACAATGCATTTCAACGCGTAAGTGCTAACAACTGGGTACTGGGATGGTGGGATACACATAATAGGGTCAGAAACCGCCACCAGTAGTTGCATCGACATTGTGAAGGTCGGTGAATAAACTCTTAATGGTTAGATTTAATGTTGTAAATAATAAACTTAAAGCTTATTGCATATACCAGCAATGTGAGAGATTTATATTGATAAATAAATGCAGAATAACAGAATTTTAATAATCAAGTAGATAATGTCTTTATGAGAAACAAAGCTATTGTATGAATATTTTCATCTTTATATAAATGTTATGTTCAAATACAATCACTACTTGAATAATTTCAGAAAGTTAAGCCAGTTGGAAAGATGATCGTTAATGTATGGAAGAGACGAGTTTGGATGAAGTCTATGTGGAAAACATGAGGTGAATTTTCTAAGAGAAATATAAGGCACATTTATAAGTACTCTAGTATAAGCAATGTATCATTTGAAAAAAAAGTATGGTACCAGTCTGAATGTGCACAACACATGTTTCTGATATAGTACAATTTAGATAACCAGAAACGAAATTTTGTGAGCAAAATACGTGTATATAAATCTCCTTGGAACCCATTAGGGAATAAGTCTTAGGTAAAAAATTGTCTCACCTTTAATTCAAAAAGTAATGAAATACTACTTTCAAACATAAGAACGTTTTAAGAAAATGTAATTAAGTAGATACTAATGTACTCGCTTCTGAGCTGACGAACCCTTTGACGCTAACAATTGACAGGCAGCAGTATCGTTCAATTGAAGCGATGGTGACTTAATGACTCGTTGATAGTAATATAAATGTTCAATACTGATGTAGTTGTTACAAAGGTGACGGCTCTATTTGGGGTTAATAGTTCAACACCAGTGGTGTCGACTCAATGGTAGCAATATAAAGGTATGATAAGAAGCTGACAGTACCTTTAAGATTAAACAGTTCACAAGAGCGGTCGACCTAGTGATCATACCGACGAACATAATTCTGATCTGACGGTTTATGTTGTTCAAAGTTCACCATCAGCAGCGTTGACCCAGCGGTAGTAATATGAAATATGCAGATTTTAGCAAGTACGACATATGTTCTTGAATAAATGTCATCAGGTACACTCGACATCAATTGTACGAATCTATAAAGTCATATTCATACACATTTAATCTATTCTTGATTTTTTCTTGTTAATGAATCATGCCAACAAGAGTCAATTAAACTAACAACAAAATTAACAACAATAAAAACACACAAAAAACACATTTAAATATCAACATACTATGGTTTTAGCACATGAGACCGCAAATTATGAGAATTTTATCAATATCATCAATATAAATTTCTCTAAGCGTTTTGATCAAGTGCTATGGGCATAGTATTGTGCAACTTTTTCAAAGACAATACAGCAGTAGTGATTTGGGTTTAAAATTGCAAAAAAAAAAAAAAAAAAAAAAAAATTCCCCTGCAATTAAGGAACAGTAAGACATTTTCTTTTCTTTACATTTGTAAATGCATATAATGGAAGTAAACTTATCAACCTAATCATCCTTGGTTAATAAGTTAAACAAAAGTAATTGAAGGACACATTGATTTATCTTTTTTTTAAATCACTGGATTTGTTTTAGAAATCAATGTGATAACAATTCAGAAATTACTGAAGTTTTTAAATGGTGGAAACTATTCATTCCAGTTGCAGGTTTACGTTAGAGCAATGCAGGAAGCAGCACTACCATTCTGTAATTCATGCAATGCAATTACATAACAGTTTTAAAGTTTCCAAATAGTGATCTTTAACAGGATCATTGAAACAATTATACTTGATTGTCAACTGTATTATAAAAATCTTAATCGACTATGTAAACTTTGTGAAATGCTTAAACATTTGTGATATTGTTTTCTTTTCAGAAATACACAAAAATACGTTAATGACTTAGTTCTAGGTATATTGTTGGCCAGATACTATACATTAGAAGACTCATAGCCAATGAGTAAACTATTAATTACTTCAAGAAAAGAAATATGGTTGTTAGAAGTAACTGCAATGTACCAGTATTCTTATAAATCATTGATATGAAGATACAAATCATGGAAAACAAACAAACACGGAGAAAACCGCACGAAACGCACGTCTGGCGTACACAATTGAATCCTAATATTCATGATGAGTTTATTGTCACCTCTAAAAAAACAAAAGCGAGATATACATTGTAAATAAAGGCAACAATAGTATACCCTGTCATTAAAGTAATTGAAGGAAAAAAATCATATCTGGGTTACAAACTAAAACCGAGGGAAACCGGGTTTACAAATCTCACAACTATATCATACGTTGATTAATGTGCCAACATTTTAGAAAGAGTACAACTACATGTATTTGAACATTGATTCTTTGTAATAAAGTTGATAAAAAAATATTTTTCATTTTAGTACGAGGATAATTATCATGTCATTCTGATTATGAGATCCGTTGTTTGAATTAAATACTCAACTGAAAAATTAATAAGTAATTACAGTTCAAGGGGTTCATTGTTTGTTCTTTTGCTGCGTAAAATCTTAAAAGCTCGAAGGTTTTTTTAATTTTCAATCCTGTTTTATTGCATTTTATTTCTTTTTATACAAACGGTTACAGAACAAGTAGTAGTATGTTCCTTAATTATTATCTAGTTCTGAGATTACACAATATGTTTTCTTTCATTGATTATTTGATTTTATTATTGGATATATTATTTGGTAATAATAATTAAGACAAAGATATGTTAAGCAAATGCAAATATTTTTTTTTGCATTGTCGAGATAGTTTCCTACAGAATAAACTAATTTTACGCACCTACTCATTTAATATATTTTTGGTTAATAGTGAGCTGTTTTAAATACTACAGATTTCGATTTCAAAAAAATAGGTAACTTGAACTGTTTTTTAGACAAAACTTTTTGAAATTTAGTGTCCTCAGTGGTTATCAATTTCGTTCTTTATCTAGCCCGTTTAACTTTATTTCATTCGTGCGTCACTGATGAATCTTTTGTAAAAGGAACGCTAGTCTAGCGTAAAATTTTAATCATGTTATAAATGATGAGTTTTTACATACAATCGAATTTATTTGGCTTCTTTGTTCGCTGTAAAAGTTTACTAGGAGAAAAATGACCAGTGAGGTAAAAATAACTGTGTTAAAGGAGGAACATATCGTACATGCAAAGGGTAATTCAGAAAATGAATCAGCCTATATTACCATTTGCTGCTTTATTGAGTTTACTGATATAATGTGTCCTACTAGAATAGTGGCGTGCATTGGGTAAAGTAATAGTATATTATATAATGCCCAAACTATGGATCTGATTCATCAATCTAACAGTTGGCTTTTTAGGTTTATTTTTTCTCATATAGATCTTCACCTGTTCTTATTATATACATCATGCACTTTCAAATATTCGACCTTGAGTGTACCTTATAAAGAATAATACAGAAAAGTGGTTCGGACGCACGAAATTTATTATGTGTTGTATTCATTTTTTTTCGAAACGATAGACTCATACGATAGTTATCATCCGTGGAGTATATAATAACCTTTTTCTCAACATTTGAATGAGTCCGGGTAATAGATAAAGTCATCATCATGGATACCAGGATTGGAATTTTATATTAATTTCGGACGCGCGTTTCGTCTACAAAAGACTCATCAGTGACGCTCGAATTAAAAAAGTTAAAAAGGCCAAATAAAGTACGAAGTGGAAGACCATTGAGGACCAAAATTAAGAAGGGATTCTTAAGGCTTCATCTATAGAAAACGAACAGATATTTATCTGTTTTCTTTAAATCATAATTTTGAACGCCCGTAGGTATTTTTTGACAGCTTTGTTAAAAATTTAAATACGACTGACATTTCACCTTTGTCTTTTTCAAAACGTCATTATATTAACTCCAAAACATTACATTTACTTATATCAAACCCCTAATATATTGGTATGCTCGTCCCAACGACGACAAAACTATACTTGTTGAAGGCCATACGGTTACCTGTTGCTGTTGAGTTCTGTGTCATTTAGTTTCTTTTGAAGAGTTGTCTCATTTGTAATCATACCACATCTACGTTAGTGTTATTAATACAAAAGTGTTATTCACAAGATGATAGACTAATAGGCGTGTTATTCTTAAACGTAAACACGGTCTTCATAGTGATTTCATTTGAGTGTTATTTAAGTCTATTAATGCATTGAATAGATAAATAAATTAATATGGAAATTTGACAAACACTGTGTAAGTGGGAGTTGTTAGGCGCGCCCATCGATCTTTAAATCATATCGATTAAAGCCGAAACTTCTGAAGTTATGGTATTTAGTTACAACGTTGATAAATAAAATAGAAACCACATATGTTTTGTAGAAAATAAGGAGATATCGTATGATTGCCAATAATGCAAATATATACTGAGACCAAATGACGTAGATGTTGGCTAATATTGTCATAATTTTTTATTTGAAGAAAAAAAAATACGACTCCGGATGAATGAGTTTCCCAAATATGATTTGATCATATATTTATTGTATTTAGTCAACAAGTGGGTGAAATGTCATATACAGGCTCTGCCTCAGTTTTAATAGGAATAAAATATTGTAAAATCATACAAACCTGAAATAATATATTGTGTACTTTTATTTTATCAGTTGAAAATGTATGTACCTTTTTTTTCTAATATGAAAAAGAACATTATATTTTAAAAGGTACTATTTTAAATTGATCAGTCGTCTCAAAAAATGGTCATTGGTTTTTCATAAAAGGTTACAGCTTTTCCTATTGTCAAGTTTATTTTTATTAAAATTGTTTGCTGTCAAATTTTGTGAACTTAATCTATGGGGGAAAAGAGACTTTTTTATTGGGGTTGGGTTTAGATAATCAACTGCAAAAAATTCTTTAACTTTTCAAATCTTGTGTGATTTTCATAAAACTTGAAGGCAATCTCCATTATATGCTGTTCTCACAAATTCTTGTTTATTTTGCATTTAAGTTTATTGTTGTCAAATTTTATGCTTTCAAATGGGTGTAAAATGAGATATTTTTTAGTTTGGAATTGATCAATTCAAAAAGTCATCTTTGAAAAGTTTTTTTTTAAATCACCTAGGAATTTAAGAAGTTAATTCAAAACAAATTATTCCAACATATTACCTTTTGTTTACATGTATATAATTATAAGATTTGTGTATTTTAGCTAAGTACACCTCCACTTAGAGATTTCCTTGGTAGGATACTTTTTTTAATTTGTTGATTGAGTTCGTGTCCCATATCGACATTTTTAATACAGATAGGATGGGTCCCCCATTCACAGAATGATATTTCTCCATAAAAGGTTGTTGTTCATCAGTATTCTTAGTAAACAAAAATATTGCCCTGAGCTCCTAGATATATACAGTAAAATAATTTCTATGTTGTCGTAAATATACAGATCATTTACACAGCAAATATCGATAGTATATTTCAGTTTTGTAGTACTAGAACTATATCTGAAATATGATACTAAAATAGATATAGGAAGATGTGGTGTGAGTGCCAATGAGACATCTCTCCTCCAAGTCACACTTTATAAAAGTACACCATTATAGGTCAAAGTACGGTCACCAACACGAAGCCTTGGCTCACACCGAACAACCGAACAACAAGATTTAAAGGACCCCAAAAATTACTAGTGTAAAACCAATCAAACAGGAAAACCAACGGTCTAATCTATACAAAAAAAGAGAAATGAGAATCACTAATAAGTCACATCAACAAACGACAACTACTGAACATCAGATTCCAGACTTAGGACAGGTCACTGGTGCATACAATTGTAGCGGGATTAAACTGTACTCCCTTTGTCTCTGAATTTATTCAAACCCTACGATATTAATTTACAAAAGCGTCCAAAAAAGTATTCACAAAAATAACGAACTCCAAGGTAAATTCAAAAAGGGGAGAAATACATGAAACTTGACCAAACAAACGTTCGTCTATATCAACCAACAGTACGAATGGAAAACATTTTTTTTACTGGGTATAGGTAGTTTTCAAAATAAAAATGGTAGTCCAAATTGGGTTTATAGCTAGACAAATTTCCAACTTTGTAGCTCGTCTAACGTATAACTGAAGTCGCCAGTTCGGACCACGCACTAGGTAGGTCTGTTATACTCTGTAAAAGAGGGACGAAAGATACCAAAGGGACAGTCAAACTCATAAATCCAAAAACAAACTGACAACGCCATGACTAAAAATGAAAAACTAATAATAGCTTCCTTGTGAGCAGCAACCCTCTGTCAAGAAAATCATGATAGGAAATGCAAGCACGGGAATATCGTATCAATTGGGAGATATATACCCCGTATGCAGGTGCTGCTGGAATGTTGCTACTTAGAAATGGAAAGTTCACAATTGGAAAGCTGAAATCATCTTTTTTGTCGTAAAGTTTTGTTTTCAACCGACCCTCATTGTCAATTTCTAGATGTAAGTCAAGATATGAGGCTGACTTAACGGTATCTGTGGTATCCTTTATCTCTAGCTCGATGGGATAGATGCGTTCCACATAGTCACAAAATTTTGAATTATTTAGTGAAAGAACATCATTTATATAGCGGAAAGTAGAGTTAAAGGATATTGCTAACTTCTTATCTTTCTTTCTAAGAAGTTCCTGCATGAAGTCAGCCTCATAATAATAAAGAAACAAGTCGGCAAGTAGAGGGGCACAGTTGGTTCCCATAGGAATGCCGACAGTCTGTTGAAAAACACGTCCCCCGAAAGTAACAAATATGTTGTCAATCAAGAAATCAAGCATCTTGATAATATCAGTTTCAGAGAATTTTTTGTTTGAATCAGAGTGGTCCTTTACAAAGTAGGATTTATCCCTCCCTAAGACAAGATATTTGTATCTACGTTGGCCATTCTTTTTTATAAAGCAAAGCAATACCAACTCTTTCAATTTGTCTCTTAGTTTGTAAACTGACTAGAATTTAATGTTTTCTTGCGGAATGTCGACGGGTCTTATCGGGCACTCTGCAAGCTTTGTTTTCAACCTACCCTCAAAGTTATTTTCTATATGAGACAGACTTTACTATTATATCTGTTGTACATTTATTTAAATTTCGATATGATAGATATAAACTCATCATAGATACCAGGATTAAGTTTTAAATTTACGTCATACGCGCGTTTCATCTATATCAGTGACTCATCAGTGCCGTTCGAATCAACAAAAATTAAAAAGGACAAATAAAGTACGAAGTTGAAGAGGATAGAGGACCAAAATTCCTAAAAGTTTGCCAAATACAGCTCAGGTAATCCAATCCTGAGGTAGAAAGCCTATGTATTTTAAAAATTCAAAAGTTTTGTAAACAGTTAATTTATAAATATGATCATATCAATGATAATTCACGTCAGCACAGAAGTACTGACTACTGGGTTGGTGATACCCTCTGGAAATAAATCTCCACCAGCAGTGTCATTTACCCAGTGGTTGTAAATAAACTCACCATAGATACCAAAATACAATTTTGTATTTACGCCAGACGCGCGTTTCGTCTACAAAAGACTCGTCAGTGAATCTCGAATCCAAAAAAGTTAAAAAGGCCAAATAAAGTACGAAGTTTAAAAGCACCAAAATTCCTAAAAGTTTTACCAAATACAGCTAAGGTAATCTATTCATGAGGTAGAAAAGCGTTAGTATTTCAAAAATTCAAAAGTTTTGTTAACAGTTAATCTACAAATATGACCATATCAATGATACTTCATGTCAGCACAGAGCACAGAAGTGCTGAATACTAGGCTGGTGATACTCCACCAGCAGTGGCATCAACCCAGTGGATACCAGGATTAAATTTTGTATTTAGATGCGTTTAACATAACCATCAAACTTTAAATCATTTAGTGAGGCGACATCATCTATATAAAGTAGGAATTTGGCAATCATAGTCCCTATTACAAACGAGTAAGCTGTATATGTATAATGTGCTGTAAATCATTATGCCCGCGTCACACTGTCCCGATTTTTATATACGATGGACACCCGAATGCGAAAATTGTAAGTTCGTACGAAGATGGTCCCGATCTCGTTAAAATACCAAAAAGTGACCGAAGCAAGTACGATGAATAACGAAGTCTATACGATAGTGCCGAAATTATATACGATAGCAAAAGATGGACATACGAAGGTTAACCGAAGACGGGTATATAAGCTTCATATCTCAGCCGAAGCCTACACGACGGATCACGAAGGCTATACGATGGATTACGAAGGTTACACGATGGATTACGATGATGGCGCGATGGCCATACGATGTCTTAAAGACGTCGTGTACAGCTTACGGTGCATTTAAATTATATGCCGAAGGCATCACGCGTTTTAAATTGTTTGATCAATATTGAATATATATTATATTGTACATTTAATTTCTGGTTTAATCATAAGACGGAAGACCGTGGGCTTGAAGGGTAAAACTTGACTCTGAGTCTCTGCATATAATGCCACCAAAATCAGGGAGAGGGAGAGGAAGAGGAAGAGGGAGGGGTATGAGTCTAGCAGAAAAGTACACGACCAAAAGAAAACTGAACTGTAAAATGTGTGCACTAGTCTGAATAATCACCCATAATTATGCTCATGTTTACTGATCTATCTTAAAGGTAAGGTAATGGGTTCGTTGATCCCTTTTATTCAAAAAGAGCTCTTTCCAGGAGAATATCATATTAATATAGACAAAAGGAAGGATGTGGGGAAAGCAACAAATGTGGCAAAATATGACATATAGAAAAAAAAATGGTTATGGAGTAAACATACGTGTGATAACAACTCGGACGATACATAAAAAATCAGAATAATGAAGAAAAAGTTGGTTTCCCTATATACGTGTATCTGCAGTGTTGGTGTACGAGGCGCGATTATGAGGCGTTCTTTTATTCGATGGCAACACGACGGGATTACGAGGTCTTCACGAAGCCGTGTTGTCATCGTAAGACCTTCGGGTAGCTTCGTGATTCATTCGTGTAGACATCGTAATGTCAAAACTGCCCGATGGAAACGATGGAAACACGAATGCAATACGATGTTCAAAGATGCATTCCCGGTGACATTACGATGGTGAGGATGGTGATACGAACTCAATATGAACCCTCAACATCGGACGCACCTTCGGGGATTTTTTAACATGTTAAAAAATTAAGAACCCTTCCCGAAGTTGTCCCCGAAGGCTAGAAAAAGTGGCCGATGGTTCTTCGATGGTTAAAGATGGCACTACGAATAGCCCGATCTGGATACGATCAGTCCCGATTTTGAAAATTTCCATAATCGTGTTGCCATCGGCGTAAAAATCGGGACAGTGTGACGCGGGCATTAGGGCAATAGCTTATAGTGTTTTATTGTGTGATCATCAGAAAAGAAAGACATGGTTTGCTAAATTCACATAAGAAGCGATATTGATTTGGGAAAAACACACGTAATCAAAATAGATTTCAAAGTTACTTCCGGTTTTACGCCACGCCACGCATGATGATTACCAAAAAAACCCAGTTTTTCATGAAGATTGCAATAATATTTTTACAAAACACATTATAATGCGTAAATAAGATTTCATTGCACATACACACAAAAATACGGGAACTTTTTCAAATGTAAATAAAAGTCACAGATGAAAAGATGTATATACAAGTAAATCAATGCAATAATTACGAATTTGAATAATCAAGTCGATATCATTGAAACAACTTCAAATCAATTGAATGACTATTTTCCATCTCTATTTAATGAAATGGTTGTAATTGATTATTTGGAAAATATATCGAATGGACGAAAATGTTTATAACACAATAGAATAATTAAGTTCTACGGTAACTGTGCATAATACTTGAACAATTAGTGTTTACATTATATGTTACACCAATTACGGTAGTTGTTATCTTATAGTTCGTTTCTGTGTGTGCTTCATTGTCGTTTTGGTTTTTTGTTGCACTTCAGTGTTTCTGTTGTTTCACTGTTTTCTTCTTATAGTGTTTAACCCAGTTTTAGTTTGTAACCCGGATTTGTTTTCTCTCAATCGATTCATGACTTTCGAACATCGAAACTACTGTTGCCTTTATTTACATCAATTACAACTTCCTGTACATGTTTTCTCGGTAGACAAAAAAGCACATGATATCAAATAGGAAGACATTTTTACAATGATGAACTTTATCTTTTCCAAATTTGTAATACTATTCGGAGCTTATTCTATTCCTTAGAAAAGAATCTTTTTTTGTGTGTGAATAAAACACAATGAAGAGTTATTTAGTAAGGTT
Organism: Mytilus galloprovincialis; assembly: GCF_965363235.1. Classification (NCBI taxonomy): domain Eukaryota; kingdom Metazoa; phylum Mollusca; class Bivalvia; order Mytilida; family Mytilidae; genus Mytilus; species Mytilus galloprovincialis. The sequence continues at coordinate 37,744,968 of NC_134840.1, read as the reverse complement.
TCTATAGATAAAATTGCCCCCAAAAATTATAAAAAAGCATCGAAGCAACCAACGCGAGTATCTGGATGATTTTTTTTTAATTACAAGTACAAATTATTGTACAAAATATCAAAACTGGAATATTTATCGAATTTAAGTTGGCCATTTAAACTAGTGTTTGAACGAAATCGTAAAACACTATTTTTCAAGGTTATTCTAAATGCACGCTCCTACTTGCCTTGTGTGTACAGCTATTTAGATGTTTAACTTAAATATTGTTTCAAATAGATAAAGCAATTAGAAATTGTACTGTGTGTACACCTATCAGGAAAAGCACTTAATTGACCAATCCAGTGTCAGAATAATAATCAAATATTCACTTTACGATCGTAAAATTATGAAAAATTTATCAAAGCCAATAAAGACCTTACTTTTAGAAATTAATTTTAACTCAATTCGTTATTTCCATTTTAAAATATGTCACTACGAATTCGATTTGTCATTTACTAATTTAATTCTTTATGAAGAAGTTATAACTCATACATACTGATCTATAATTTTGTAATACAATCAGCTAGTACGTTTTTTTTTAATGCATTAACGAAATAAAACAGACTAATAATTTGCAGAATTTAATTTGAAATAACTTAGTATATACTCAACATCGTCTGTTATGCATATTTAATATTCTGGGGTGGGCAGCAGGATTTTTATGGCGGATTGCTTTTTCTTTTTTGTGCTACAGAATATTTTATCCTGTTTTTGGCAGTATTATTTATTTGTGGGTTTTTAACGGGCCAAGCTATTTATTTTTCAACATCATCCTGCAAACCCCCTCAGCACTGCTTAAAACACGTTCCCATTTGAATTTAATTTAAAAAAAATATGGGAGAGAATTTTTTAATAAGGAATTGTAATGTAATATATATCTTTACAACGTTAGCGTTTCATCAAAGATACAAGGCTTACAATTAAGGACTAGAGAGTGCATAAAACACCTCAATGGCGCTCGAATTAAAACAGTGAAGACCAAATAAAAAAAAGTTTAAGATGAAATTCATAAAAAACATGAACATACAAATTTTCTAACCCTAAAACTTTGAAGTTAAATATAAGTTTTCTGGTTAGACAAATTTGTGAGCAATAGAAAGTGCATAGACATTGTCAAATATGATTTCTCAACAAACAACTCAGAAAAGTTAGACCGAATTTAACACAAAAGCAACGTAAGCCCAACAAATTTCAAGAGTTCGAAACTATACGTAAAGCTTAAGGAGAAGAGAAGCAAATAAAAGCTTTGCACAAGCGGGTTATATTTTTAAATGAGGGAAGAAAGATACCAGAGGGATAGTCAAACTCATAAATTGAAAATAAACTGATAAAACCTAAATTATTGATCCTGCAACTTTGTATTTGTCCGCCAACTATCGGTCTTTGAAGCTAAATTATTGAATGTAAAATTCGCATAGTATAAACAACACTTTTCAAGGTTAATTTACACGTCTTAAACTTTTGTCTTTCATCGTTAGAAGTATGCGTTTGTTGATCGTTATGTAATATTTGATTACCTAAATTTACTATCAATCAAATACCTTGTCAATATTAAGATTGATCGTTGCTTGTTAAGAGTCCAATGGCAAAAAAAGTCAATATTAAGCTACTTCAATTCCTATATAAGTACAATTATGAAATGCTTTGTTGAAATACTTTTCTCTTAGAATACTAGTGTATTTAAAAATATTAGATATATGCAATGTCATTTTTTTTTAAAAGACAATTACGAACGAAGTTTTAAATCAAGTCATTCATATTGGTATAAAGCTTCGCTAAACTAGTTTTTTAGTACTTATCTTTCCTTTCATTCGTTTTTTTTTTTATATCGATAAGGAAAATATGTAAATACATATCAAATCATTTCTTTCTACTTTTAATATCATCGTCTTTACATCAACATAAACTGACAACGCCATGGCTAAAAATGAAAAAGACAAACAAACAATAGTACACATGTCACAACATAGAAAAACTAAAGAATAAGCAACATGAACCCCATTGCAACTCTTCAACGTCAAGATGATGATAAAATAAACTTAGTTATTTTGTAGAAGCTGAGAAATGTGTAACGAAAGTCTTTTTTTGGATAAACAAGCGGCGTATTTGTGAAAGCAATAAAGTCCTCACTTTTAGAGATGGGGTATAAACATACTGAGTCAAGACAAGTATACATTGTAATCGAATTCGTGTACACGAAACAGCATGTATATGAAGAAATTATCATACACGAAGTAAACACTCGTATCAATGCATGCATGATGTTCCTTTAAAAAAAGTTGGCAAGCTAGTTAAGAAATAGTTGACTAAGATGATATGAGCATGTATGGAATAATGAGATATGTAAAGCATGTCAAAGAGTCAATTTTCCACTAAAGAATATGGATGTGAAAAAGTACAGGTCGACTGTTCAATCTTCCACTATGCGCAAAATCAATAACAAACACAGAACCTATGAGAAGCTCTAGGCACCATAAAATGTGACACAATTCAAAGGACCAACTAGCTGATTTATACTAAAGAAATTAACAAAAACAACTACAGCTGACGTCAAATCAAATACAACCACGTATTAACAGGTTCGTGGTTTGAACTGGAAAATGGCGAATATTTCGGAGGTTAAACAGGTTAAGCGGGTTTATTGACACCAACCCTTCCATTTACCTGGCATTAGCTGGCAAGTGAGGTAATAGTATATTATGCAAAATTAAAAAAATCTTCAGAAGGATTGCTTCATCCGAGTGGACACATGAATAACTACAAAAACAGACAAAAAAGACATTTGATGTATCTTATAATAATAGTAGCGAATGTACACAAGTTCAAACCACACTTTTAACGTATAAATAAATACAATTTCTAGACATAAATAATCGATTTGCCATAGAATGATCAATGTTTACAGATATAACCGTCAGAAACAGGTTGTTTAGTGCCACTTGTTTTTTAAATTCCGGACAAGTGGATACATACCCAAACAACCAAACACTATTCTTGCGATGAAATTTATTAAAGCAAATTTAACTTTTTGCCAAATGAAGTTTCTTCTTAGAATTTTAAGTTATGAAAATAAAACGTTCGTTAAAAATGTATGCGTCACTGCTAGACAGAATTTTTCAGCGAGGTATTATTGAAATTTTCTATGAATTTGAATTTAATCACGAAGCAAAATAGCAAAGGAACACATACGATACTATCATGATAAACACAGATAGTTCCAATCGGAATGTCCCGCAATAGTTTAAACAAAATATAAAAGTCTCCGGAACAGGTTTGCGATTCCTCTGATTGCAAAAGTTGTCACCTTAATTTTTTAGAGTTAGTTCAAAATAAAGTTGATTACTTGGTTGGTATTCGTTTCCTGATATTTTTCCGAGAACAATTTGGCTCTAGAACATCTGTTGAAAAGGTTATGCCCCTTTTTTAATTTCCTCAGAGGAATGGGTAAAGATTTTTCCTCAAGGGTTTTTTTTTTCTTCCTCAAAGCAAAAAGATTTTCCTTAGGAAATATGCTGCATACATTTTTTATTAGCAACAAAAATTTATAGGCTTTATCTTTCCTTTACATGTACATTTAAAGTATTTTTCCGTGGCTTCATTCTCAATGAAATCTTATTTTTTTTACAATAGTTGTAATAATGATTTATTTTTTACTCTTTAAAACAGTATAATTTTTTTTTTTGGAAGAAAATCAAGAACGTAAAGTTCTTTAAATATTATTCAAATGACTTTTAAATATTCTCAGCGAAAAATAAATCACGCATGGAAAGGTTACATTATAACTTTTATATGACGAAAATATTTGCATTTAACATACAATCTAAACAGTTTCAGTATATTATTTATGACCAAAGGCTGTATAAATCTTCAAAGTTTCTCTTATCAGTAGAAATAATGTCAAATGTATTGACTACCTTTAAAAAAGATATTTGGTCTGACAAATTTCTATCTTTTCAATATATATTCATAATAAATTAATGGGGTTTCTTTATCATGTTTATACATGGTAACATCTTCTGTACAACTCCATCATTAGGTTTTTTTAAAAGTATTAAGATTTGTATATGGATAACATTTCATGTATACTAGTAATGTACAAAAAAACTGTTTATGGACTGTAATGCAAATTATTTAACATACTTTTATTCAGCACATTAAAACCTGCCCCTGCACGAAATACGCCGAATCGCTGTTTTTCGTCTCTAACGGATTTGCCATTCCTAGCATAGCTTGACGTTTTTTGAGATATTTAATTCATTGTTTGCTCACCAACGCAATACGTTTTTCATCGACCTTCGATTAAGTTATTATTAAATAGTAACACATATGAACATAAAGTAAATGAATCCTATTTTTTTTAATAAGGTTTTGTACATTAATATCTTATTATAGTATAAAAAATATTTATGAAATCAAAGTGCATTTATATTATGCCCTTGAAAAAAGATTTAAACTGAAAAGTAATAGAACAAATCTCATTCTTAAAAGGCCGTCTGACGTCGTCGTCAGAGCAATCACGGACTAGAAAAATCAAACTCAACCACTGAAAAATCCTTTAAACTCTTAAGAAAAAAAGTTTTAAAAGTGTACAGTTTGGATATTGTAAAATATCCCGTATACATATTCTAAGCAATTATGCATCTGATTATGTATTTTATCAATGTTGTGACTTCTGCAGATTTTGGTCATATTAACAACTCCTAGCTTCCTTTTTTGTGCTTGTTCTATTCTATGAAGTTATATATCTTTCACTCAACTGAAAATGATATACTTTTTATTGACACTAAATACTAAGCATATACACAAACACATGCGCACAAATAATTATAATGTAGTCATTTTGAATTTAGATAATATCCGATACTTTTGATTTTTCGCTACCTTTATCCGGCACAATTTCAGATTTGATACATATAAGGCGAAAAACCTTGTAAAGATTTTGTTTCTGTTTGCTGTTTTAAAGGACGCGAGTATATAGAGACTATATAAATAAACTTGGTACACTTTAAAATTCAATGTTGATCTTATTAACTTTATGCTAATCTATTTATACATCTGTTTAATCCTATACTTTACAAATAACTTGAAATAAGAATGGAGGTTCTAAACTTTGAAATAAGAATGGACGTTCTAAGCTTTGAAACCGACTTATAATATGTGAATTCGAATGAGCGGGGTTTTCCAGTTATGATCCTTACACAAATTTAATATTTTTTTGTGATGTATAATAATTTTTGTTTATTAGTTTTTGCTTATGTTTTTTGGTGAAATTATGTCTATAAAGGTATACTATATTGCAATGAGCACGGTCTTCTGTGATCAACTTGTTCTTAAACGCTCAGATATATTTGCTTGAAAAGCTTGAAAATACACAATAAGAATTGAGAAAAACACATGAACGGCTCAAAGCGAATATCTGACTAACTTGTCTGGCCGACTTAGCGTGTTGAAGACCTACATATAGGTTGCCTTGTCCTGTTTTTAGCTCTTTGATCGGGATGTTGTCTCTTTGACACATTCCCCATTTCCATTGTTAATCTTATTAGCGATGGAAATCAGGAAGCAAGTTAAAATATACTTTAATTCACATTCAGACCCGTTCTCAGGATTCATCTATAATCTGTGTAGGATGCATAAACACGTCCGGTAAGAATGGAGGAGTCAGTTCAATGCACCGTATCGGAAGATTGTCACATCGTCTATCCTTGCAAACGTGGTCAAGGACGAGTGACATATATATCAGAAGTATACTTTTATTTTGATTACAGTATTCTCTTTAAAAGTAGTAAGCTTAAACCAATAAGTTAACGCAGCTGATTTTCAATGTGTTTTTTGTTGTTGTTGTTGTTGTTTTTTATGGTGTAAATTGTAAATCTTACACAATTCGATATCTATTAAATTTTCTGGTTTGTGGTTTTCTTAAACATACACACATACTAAATGGGAATGCTTAATTTAGGAAAACCTTAGCAAACTGTCTCATTCTTGGATATTTATTTTTATAGCGAAATCTCACTACTATCCCCTCAATGCACTGGTTAAGAGTCATTGGAATGTTTACCCATTACATTCTGAGTATCAAAAATTACGTTTACAAATGAAATGCATCCGTTGAATTATTTGGAAATCATTAAGAACCTTATGTTCTATAGTGCCCGCAGGCAAAAATTGACATTCGATGCATTCAGCTTCTCTTTTTATGTCACTTCAGATTTAATAGCCCCACGCGTTAAAAATATTTGTTCATCCTTGGTGTTCACAGTTTTGGATTCGGACATAAAGAAGGAAAACAACCGAAAGCGCACCGAACACACAAAATTTAAACACTGTTATTTTCTTTACTAAAAGTCCCATACGGGGCATTTAATTTAAAAGCTTTTGGCCTGAAGAAGGTATATCCAAAAGCGTTCAAGACGCACCAAATTCAAACACAATTGTATGTGCTGTAAACATATTCTGGAACCAATGGTCGATTGTACAGATTTGAATCAAGGCAAAATCTGGTGCAATGCATGAAATATGAAAATTGAAAACGTAAAATATTTTGTCAACGCTGTATGCGCTCGCAAAATTCAACTTACTTACAACTACTTTCTACAGGTCAGCTTGCCATGAATTGTTAAAGCGACGCTAGCTGTCGAATTTATGTTTACCATTTTGAATCAAATTCTCATCTTTGATTTATAACATACATAAATGTATATCCAAATTACAAAAAAAATCTACAATAAACAATTAACAATACATGGGCTCGATAATATATATCAGCATTTCGTGATTATTTTAGTCTAGTTGCCAACTTATTAAATCTTCGAAGATTGTTGACGGTCACTATCCGATATAACCATAAACATAGCTATCTTAAATAGATAGCGACCTCGTGCAATTGGACTTTTATATGTCTGTTTGAATTCATGTTATTGGTTAAAAAATAATAAATTAATCAACCTGTATAAAAAAAGATGTGCTGTGTATCAAATCAGTCAACGAAATAGTCTTTTTACTTTCAATGTTGACATTTGTTTTTTTAATGAATGAACACAACTTAAACATGCATAACCAATATCTAGCTAATGATTTACATTGCGGATTCAATGAGGTCGAATTATTCATTTGAAAGAATAAATCACCAGCGATGTATCTTAGCTTGTTATGAAAATTTTTAACTAGCTATTACAAGCGAAATACTATTTTATTTTTCCGTTTCATAAATGATTGAAAAAAAGAAAAAAACCTTTTACTATATCTCTTAGATAATGCCCTTTAATTTTGCATCAAATAAAGCATTTTCAGTAAAATCCATTATAAAAATACAGAGATGCGGTATAATAACCAATGAGAAAAACTATCTGGACAACTGGATGTGAATATTTTATACAGATCACCACACGGCCATCAGCAATGAACCAAACTCATTACGTATGTCATTAATTATAAGACTACAAAGGGACCCTGTTTGACATACCGGGTATTGTGAACCAATTTTAAAGAGAGAAAAAAAACCGTTAAAACAACCATCGAAAAAAAAAAGATGGGATACCTGTTATGTATTAATACATTCATTTCATAATAAATAATCTTTATTCACATATCAATAAAACAAATTTGGTAACAAGCATACACAATTTCGGTTTAACAGTCATTGCATATATATATCACGTACTCATCATAAATATAAAAATTGTAACAAACTTATTCTACACAACGCTTTTTATGATAGTCAAGAGTTTTAGTTATCATTCAAATGTATAGTTCAATCTGTAGATATTCTTAACATGACGACTTTTACGACCAGTAAAACTCGATATCAAGGGAAATATGCATGTCGTAAACACTATAATCAAAACTTAATAGGTCAATACTTTTGTAACCTCTAAAATGACGATCTTTACATTATATTTAATTTTAATATGTTGATTCCCTCTGTCAATATTTATTAGAAGCAAGCGTAAAAGTTTATGCAGATGGTTTCGTTCCTCCTCCTCCGCCGCCGCCTTTACCTTCTACAATCATCAAAATACCACCAATAATTTCTAGCACAAGGGCGATGATCGAAAGAGCAAATGAATAACCAAACTTATAGTCCGTAGTGTTATTTTCCGGCCAATCGTTCACTTCGGCAGCAAAAACTATAACGCCGATCAAATAAAATACCCCTGAAATGAAAAGTAATGGTTAATTAAGAAATTATTTATCTGAAGATTCATTTAAAGTTCATAACATTTATAGATAAACCCGTTTTATTTTTGATAGTATTGATAACAAGTACTCTACGTTTTTTACTTTCGATGTTTATTGAATGACAACAGAGATCGATGTTTATTGAATGACAAAAGAGATTATCAAACTTTCCTGCAAAACAATATTTCTGAATTGTCCAAATAAAACTTTCACACGACGTGAAAAAAAAATGTTCACATATATACAGGAATTTTCCCAACGAGGCTGACAATTGCATATTACCCTGATGATAACCTTGAACTTTCCTACACCTGACGGTCAGTATTTGATCGAAAATTAGTGCCCACCTTACTGAATTTTAATCAATTTTCTTAAATTCTACTTAAGGTTTATTCGATTTAATTAAACTCTCAATACATCAAAGTTGATAGAAAAATATTAACTCGTGAGGAACTGTTTCCCACGACGGGAAGTAATAAGTTGTCCATCTTCAATAGAAAGCCAAAATATTTTGAAGTATTAAACTCAATGAACGTCATAATATCGTTTTTCTAGTATAAAGTTGTTACATTTTGTCATGCCGGGGTCTTTTACTTCTTTTTTTGTTGTTGTTGCTTTCAAACGGTTTGTAGGTGAAGAATATTTCACCAATATGTTAATATGACTGTGGCAGGCTTCAAGATTTTGAGCGTTGAGTATTGGTTTCGATGTCGTCGGCAACTTGTGATATAGTAAGTAACAGCCATTCGATATCTTCGCTCACAACGTTAAACAAAAATTAATTAAGTCTCAACAGCATAAAAGTATTAACATTACACATATTGAAAGATCAATACAATTTACCTGTAGCGATGCAGATAATAGCAACTGCAATGGCAACTTCTCCATTTTTCTGACATTTGCTAACAAATATGTACAGTACAACTAGAAAAAAGGAAACTAAAATGCCGAAAAATCCAAAGGTCACAAATGCCTGAACTACACCATACCATTCTGAAACAGATTAAACATAATCAGTATGAATATTTATAATATTTTTCTTCTAGTTGCAGACTTAAATAGTACATATGCATATGCTGTGGTTATCTAATGGAATAATATATAACTTTTTTTTTTCATTTGGTGCTCTGTTCCAAAAAAATGTAAAAGATTTTGGTCTAACTAGACAGCCTTTAGTTCTAAAGTATAGAGTATAAGGCAGCAACCATTTGATTTTCTGGGGGGGGGGGGGGGGGGGGGCTATGTTTTTTTTTGGAAAAAAAAGTTTGTTTCCAGTTTTTGGAGAAAAAAATAATTTGTTTTTGATTCTGAGAAAAAAAAATTGTTTGTTTCACCCTCAGCTGCCACTATATGTAATGCTAAAATTGAAAGAAAAAAATTGTTTTCTACTTGTCGCGAAAAAAATAGATTGTTTCCCCCCCCCCCCCCCCCCCCCCCCCCCCCCCCCCCCCAGAAAATCAAATGGTTGCTGCCTAATCGTTTATTTAACTTTTTAGTAATTAATGAAATTCGTAAAACTAAGATATTCATTCTTTGATTCTAAATTTACCTGCATTACAATTAAGCTATGGAACAACAATTTGCTAATTATAAAGATTACTGCATTTCAATATTAAACAATTAAACAATTTTCCCATTATCAAGATGTTTCCAATTCTAAAAAAAACGAGACGATCCACTAACTCACCGTTCGCCCAGCCGTCTAAAGTTACACACCCAGTCGGAATATCTGTTTCTCCACATCTTCTCCATAAACCATAATGAGTATTTCCTACATCCTCATAAACCCAATCAGTTGTCGTATAGGAAATGCATGTAAATAATGTAGCAATTAACAATAAAATAAAAGCTACTTTGCACAAAATAGATGCTCCCTTAAAATCATCCACCACTCCCATTTTTTATTAATGACCGAGTTGCTCCCGAACTGTAGGTTATAGATTGACACTGTTGATGGCATTATTTTAGTTTTATAAATGTTTGTCGTCAAAACAAATACTTCCACAGCAAAAAACTTTATTATCAATATACGTTGTTAACCAATTCATATCAAAGACGGGTGGAATCCATCCTTGCTTGACAACATACCATAACTGCGTCTGCGTAGTGGATGTTACAACGTTATCTGATTTGCATGAACTGTGTCGGTAATAGAGAAAATTTCAAGATTATAGATTTTTAAATTTCATTAACTATATATATGCTTATATTCACAATTTTGTTTTAATAGTAAACGCCTTCTTAAATTGATAAAGGTTTTAAAACTTTTGATAAAACAGTGTTTATGACTACGTACATTTGCACTGAAATTAATAGCAAATTAATACAAAAATTACTAAGGAATGCTTATTTAAACGATATTAATACAATGTTGTGCTCCTATTGTTAGTCCCTTTAACGATATTAAAAAGGCAAAGAAGTAACTGAAACTAGGAGTGCATTTCTTTCTAACCAACGTTTTATAAACGTTGTGTGTCGTTTGCTCTAGTTTGTTAAACGTTAGTTACATTTATTGGATTACTTTACTTCTACTTTAGACAACATAAAACCAGGAACAATAATCATCGACGACTGTTGGAAGGCATATGATTGTCTATGTTCAGAGGGATTTGAACATTTAAAAGTCAACCATTCTGTAAATTCCAAAAAGGATAAGGACATCCTAAATGTTAAAATTCTGTTGAAAGTGAAGCTATATTGTATTGTTTGTCGGATACAAACTGCTTAATTCTGGTTAGCAACGTCCTTTTGTGGAAATAATTCAAAAGATTATAAACATGCATAGTGCTGAATGACTGATTATGAATATATGGAAATATGCTCTGCTTCTTCTTTATCTTTATACGATTGTATTTCTGGAGCATGCAATGCTTGGTAATGCAGATAATGTATTTTCTTTCAAAAATATTTGATTTTGAATGACATATTTTAGCACGTTGAATATAAAATGTTTGATAAGTTAATATTTTTCAATAAGAAGTGCATTCAGGGTAAGATTCAGACCATGAATAAAAACGTCGATTGAGTGATATTAAAATATTCTCGTCATACCTTTCTTATAATTATCATTAACAACAAAAAAATTCACAACATGAATTATTCCACCACGTTGCCCCTGGTTAATTCTATTAACCTTCTATAGTCGTTAAAACTTGAGGAATAAAAAGTAATTTCACTTTGAAAGTGACTATAGTGAGGTTCACTATGCATGACAAATGTTGAAGGATCGAAAGTTGGCATTATCAAGCACATAGTTACAATGTTATATGTCAAAGGAAAATATGTCTAAATATCATGTTTGACTGACCTCATATCAACAGATTATTATTTTTTTTCAAATTTAGATTTTGTATTTCTAAATCCTATTTATATGCCACAATAACCCATGGCGAACCAAGAAACAGGTTTTCATTTGTCGGATATTGTTTTTTATCTGCGGCCAGTTCAGCATTCCTCACTTGCATTAGTTTACACCCCAAATCCACAGGCACTTGTCTCAGAAAAAAAAATTTCCTATATACCTTAATGTAACGTGTTATATTAAGGTATATAGGAAATTTTTTTCTGAGACAAGTGCCTGTGCCCAAATCAGGTTATACGCAGTCGGAAACCCGGTTGAAATAGAACAAAAGAATCGAAGCTCTTTGTTAGAGAAGGCGATAAATGTGTACTGTATTGTTTACTATAGTGACAAAAATTTTAAAAGTTAATAGAAACAAACAAAATTACAATTTTCTTCTCAATTACGAGGTGTTTTATTTTAAAAACACCATTTGCATAAGTTTTCAATTTATCTAGTACATAGTTAAGCAGAACCATTAGGACATGGGTATCTTTTAAGTTGGATGAAGAAAATGCATAACCTCCGATTTTTTTGAAAAAATTACCACGGACGGAAAACATATCAATCTATTAGTTCAAAAATTTTCGTGTCTGCCCTTCCATTATGTGACTCAAGAAAAATTCCAAATAAATGGATAACAATTATATCGAAAAGAGAAAATCGAGTGCACCTTTTTATGTTAGGGCGTGTTTGAGTTGAATATTTTGTCTTGATATCGTACAAAGTAAGATAACTTCATACATCGTCTCGCTTCAGATTCTATTATTTTTATATATCAAAGCTACAAATTGACTTTATAACACAAAAAAATAACAGTACTAAAAGATGAAATATATGGGCCAAGTGAAATGCCTATCTAATGAGTCACAAAAACAGAGAAGGTGTGTTCGAATAGCTATTTTTTTTACTGAAAGTACTTGACGACGGTCTTTCAAGTTGGATGATGAAAATGCATATCTTTGAAAAAATATAATTTTTTGTGTGTGAAAACTAGGGTTTATAGTCTTTATACACTAAAAAATCTAGTCTGCCCTTCAACGAAATTTTTAATTAGAATTTTTTTAAATGTTTATCAATTTTCGAAAAAAACACCTGACAACCGATCAGACAATAGTTTTAAGTTGAATCAATGCAGACAAGATCATTAACTGATGCTCATTAGCTAGTTGATACATTTGTCTTTTAAAATACAACTGACATATAAGGATCGTAATGGTGCAATGTGGATAAATTTATCGGTTTCAATGAGCAAAATTGGTAGCGCGTCATCCCTATAATGGCTTCCATTTCTACGATTGTGAAAATGAACTGGTGTAATGGGGAGATAATTCTGACGAAGTAGAGTCCTGACTGATACGTACTTATTTACACTCCAAAGTTGGAAAGGGGAATCTCCCTTGCAATAACTATTGTTGATAAAGTGTGAGCGAAATCACCATACTTCTATGACAAATTCTTCTGCCAGGAGTAAAAGATTTTACTCCGACAGGCACACTTACAAAATAAAACTCCATACTGTGACTGGCAGTTGATACGAAATCAAAAGCTAATAATCGGTAAACTAGATCAAGCTATTCCGATTAAGAGACCCAAAGGGCATTTATCATGACATTACGTCAATATTCAAGATTAAGGATGTACTTAGGTCAGGTTTAGGAATGTTTGTCCGATGTTTGGACTCCTTGGTGTTTTGGGTAAAATATTTTACCTTATAACAGCCATTTTTCGGTTTAAATACGACTGCAATAGCTCATAAAAGATCATATACCAAAACTTAAGCAGATTCTAGATTTCTTTTCTTTCAATTTGAGACCCAAATAATACCAATGAAGATATACCCATCTTTTTATTTTTATATTTTCCCCGTATTTTTTTTAAAATTAGATATCTCTTCTGCCTTATAGTATCAATTTTAAATCTTTTTTTAATTTCACCCAAGTACATCCCTTAGCTATACCAATCAAATTACATTCAATACAAACGAGCCTAATATATTGTAATATACAATGTAAGTGTGGCTGATATTAGGTCCATCACAAAATGTCGAGAAAACAATCAACAAACTTTGCATATTGCACACTCGAATACATTTACGACATTAAACATTTTGTACCCACAATGTGCAATGTGATCAATGACTAATGATAATTTCTATCAGATATGATACTAAACTTGTTAACATTGTTAAAGAAATAGACAATATCCTTTACCTTATTTTGCTGTTGCAAATTTGAGTTTAAACCCATGCAACAAATGGACAACACTGGCTGTATTTACACCTCAAAAACTACTATGTGTACAAACAAACCTGTGTAGTTGGAAAAGTTTAAAGGCCTGGCATCCACTAGATATGTAAAAGTTAAATGTATTTTGTGTTTCAGAAAGATAAAATATTTTTTGGATTTTGACGGGCATTTTTTTTTTCTTTCGATCCTGCAGAAGGTGTTATAATAAACAAACACCTGAATTACATTTGATACTGTCCACTCAGTAACATCCTTTAACTCGCCTGTAGTTGTGTAGATACATATTGTCTGTCTATTGTATAGATTAGTCTGTACTCAGAGTAATTTTGTTTTTAGGTCTAAACACAACCATTGTTTGTCTATTTGTTATGATGAACCTTAAGTTTACGCCACATTATGTATGTGACTGTCCCAAGTCAGGAGCCTATGATTCAGTATTGTCGTTTATTGCTGAGTTACATAGATCTATTTGTTTTTCGTTCATTATTTTGTACATGAATCAGGCCGTTAGTTTTGTCGTTTGAATCATACCACATCTTCTTTTTTCTATCTAGTGAGAGGAAGGACATCATCTATACAGCGGACAAACCATGTAAAAGTTGTGATAGAACAGGAATGATTACTGCTCTAGGTTCTAAGGGGAATAACTCTGAAGAAACAAAAAGATCTAGAAACACATGCATTGCAGGACGACAACTTGTTAGTGGAATATATGAATATACCCTGATTTATACACTTCTATTTAAACCGACAAACTTGTAGGATTTTAAAATGTTAGTTTACAAAATAAAACAAGACAGGGTTACATATCACCCTACTCGGTATTCTGTGGTTGGCAAAGATGCAACAAATACCAAGTCTTAGGTTATTTTGGATAGTAAATATCGGATTACAAGATAAAATCTACACACAAAAATAAATGTGCACAAAATGTTCATTGTCAGTTTCTTGAAATAAGTAGTTTTTACAACTCTTTCAGTTGCACAAAACCAGACATTTCTTAATTAAATATTTTAATACAACGTTACAACTAATAGTGGTGTTATCAGACGAGCATTTCTTCTGTACACATTTTTTTCAAACTAGTTAAAGAAATATATTCATACTACAGTAACTAACTTGTTCTCTCTACATTCATGGCTTGTCACAACATAGTACCTCATATCAGTATGAAAATGACTTATGACCTTCTAGAACATAAAAGATCTAACAGAAAATGAAGTTTATTTCATTACTAAATCATTAGCTCTCGATGTAAGAGTAACGACTCTGCTAATCGAACGGACTTTGACTGAAACAACGACAGAAACCATGTGTCAATGTAGGAAGGTTTGCAAGAACTTCAAAGGTTTGAAGATAATCCAGGCAATAATTAACTGGATATGGAAAGCAAACAAGGGACCTCACAAACACTGATTAGACGACAGAGGACCGCAGCCAGGAAGAACACCACATTGATGAGGTCCTTTTACCTGATAAAGCTTCTCATACCAATATTAAGGGAGGGGCAAAGGATTCAAAACCAGCAGAGGACAGTGCCAATTGTCAACAGACAGCAAAAAAACAAAAGATATAATGATCACCAACAGATGATAGGTGATGTCAGATCTTTGAGGAAGATCTAGAAAGATCTTATACAACACACTGACTGGAGATGTACACAGGAAGATATCAACATTGTCAATAATCGTGTACACAGTTGGACAAGAAATGTTTGGAGTGGGTAACTCCTAAACATGAGATGGCTCTCCGTGTGACACAAAAAACATAACCGACTTCAGCAAGAAATACAGACATTGAGAACGGAAATAAGTAATGTAACAAGGTAGTATAGAAGGGCAATTGAGGAGGAAAGAGAAGGTCTTAACTAACTCAAATCAATTCTAAGGGAGAGAAGAAACAATCTATAAAGAGAAGAAAAGCATAGAGAGAAAGAGGGAAATTTAAAGCATTTGTCATACAAATGAGAGGTTTAGCTAGCTGTAAAATCATGTTTTATCCACTATCAACATAAGAAAATGCCTGAACCAAGTCAGGAATATGACAGTTGGTATCCATTCGTTTGATGCGTTTCAGCTTTTGATTTTGCCATTTGATTTAGAAGTTTCCGTTTTGAATTCTCCTCGGAGTTCGACATTTTTCGGATTTTACCAAAAATTCAAGTTGACCAAAGCAACAATGGACGAAACGAAGGCGGGATCGGTACAAGCCACTTCCAGAGAGTTGTAAAAAGTTATCTTAATGGGATTCAGCTGCGGTTAATAACGTTAATAACATCAGGACAGACATTACAATAAGGAATAGTTAATGGATGTATCATCTCATTTATCTTGTGTGTCAAGGGAATGGACATTAAACATTGAGAGAGAAAACTAGAGGCAAAAAGAAAACACAAACTAACATTAAGCAACCGCAAAATAGAGGGATCATGGACGATTTAACTACCACTCAAGATACTCATGTCCAGGCTAGACGGTAACATGACATGGCCAAGAATTGCTTTCAAGCCAAAGAAATATATAAATTCAATAATTAGAAAGAGCACACACCAAGTTGAACTGAAGGTGCAAGGAAAAGTCATTCAGAAGGAAAAGTCATTCAATCAATAATTGACAATTCCATCAAGTGCTTAGGAAAGTGGTTTAAAGAACAATATCAGGAGAATCAAACCACAAGTATCACAGAAAGTGAGGAACATCGACAAGACTGGTCTACCAGGAAAATCAAAGGAAAGGGTATACCAACATAAGACTCCTGCCAAGAATATCATGACCACTTATGTTGTAAAAAAAAAAATACATTGAAAACCGTTCAAAAACTTGAAAGAACCATCAACAAACATCTAAGAAAATGGTTAGGTGTTCCACCAAGTTTTCCATCAGTAGGGCTGTACAGCAGGACCAACACGCTACAGCTGCCATTAACATCTTGGAAGAATTCAAAGTTGTTAAAATTCGCCTTGTTATACATTGAAAGAATCTAGAGATGGTAAAGTAATTACATCAATTGTCCACGAAAGAACAGAACGAAAGTGGTCAAGCATTTCATAGACAGAGAACAGTTTGAGTCGTAAGTACATTGTAGAAACAGTGGCAGTATGAAGACAGTACCTTGGTATATCGAAATACTTCTACTGGAATAATGCTAACCCCCATCACAATCAAAGACAGTAGAACAAGTGAAACTGCGAGCTACTGCTCACTGATGATACCCCCGCCGCAAGTGGATAATATTAATAGTGTAAAAATATGCAAGTGTTCAGTAAACAGGAAGTTGTCGAGTGATGAATCTGAAAACGCATGACACGGTATAGCTGACTTATATAAATCCTGAAACCAAATTTCAGAAATCCTTGTATTGTAGTTCCTGAGAAAAATGTGACGAAAATTTTTAACTTGGTTATCATGTGTAAAATCATACAAGTGTTCGGTAAACAGGAAGTTGTCGAGTTATGAATCTGAAAACGCATCACACGGTATAGCTGACTTATATAAATCCTGAAACCAAATTTCAGAAATCCTTGTATTGTAGTTCCTGAGAAAAATGTGACGAAAATTTTTAACTTGGTTATCATGTGTAAAATGATACAAGTGTTCGGTAAACAGGAAGTTGTCGAGTGATGAATCTGAAAACGCATCACACGGTATAGCTGACTTATATAAATCCTGAAACCAAATTTCAGAAATCCTTGTATTGTAGTTCCTGAGAAAAATGTGACGAAAATTTTTAACTTGGTTATCATGTGTAAAATCATACAAGTGTTCGGTAAACAGGAAGTTGTCGAGTGATGAATCTGAAAACGCATCACACGGTATAGCTGACTTATATAAATCCTGAAACCAAATTTCAGAAATCCTTGTATTGTAGTTCCTGAGAAAAATGTGACGAAAATTTTCAACTTGGCTATCATGTGTAAAATCATACAAGTGTTCGGTAAACAGGAAGTTGTCAAGTGATGAATCTGAAAACGCATCACACGGTATGGCTGACATATATAAATGTTGATACCAAATTACAGAAAGGGTGGATGTGTAGTTCCTGAGAAAAATGTGACGAAAGTTTCATGGGACGGACTGACTGACGGACTGACTGACGGACGGACTGACGGACTGATGGACGGACAGACAGAGGTAAAACAGTATACCCCCCCTTTTTTAAAGCGGGGGTATAATTAGGGAGACAAATGTGCTTGGTCAGGATTGGAATTAGAAAAAAAAATCTCTTACAGTGTCATTAATGATGTGGTATCCTGAATTCAGTTCCATCGAAAAATCAGTGTATAATGCGTTACCAACACCTACAAATGTGCACAAGATGGTACCGTAAGGTGACCTATAGTTATCTATTTCTGTGTCATTTGCTCTGTGGTGGAGATTTGACTCATTGACAATCATGCCACATCTTCAGAAACACCAGATTGTCCCTTGTGCAAAAAAAGAGGTAAGCTTAGGAATCCAATATAAGGATGGAAGATCCTGGTCTTAAATCTTTGGATTAACACCAAAGGAGATTAGAACCGATTTGTGGTTTTCCAGGATCTGCTTCGTAAGAGAACTTAGTGTATATATAGGATTTCCAAGTGTGTTATTTATCCCCAGTTCCTTAATCAGGCAGTCAATGTAGTGTTTCTTGCAAACAAAAACAATATTGTTTGAGGCTTTGTCAGCTGGTGCGACAAGATATTTTTCATGGAGGTAAGACAACTCCTCTATGACATGAGGGTCTTTAAAGATGGAAGGAGCTTTGGTGCTCATTGACCCTTTAAGCTAACTTACTATTATCTGAAACAATGACCTCACTGATTTTACCCACTCCGAGAAAGTGTCAATCTCAACCTTTTCTCTTTTTGCCCAGTCTTTTGCATAACCCTCAACATAATTCATTAGTAGATTGAAGTTCTGCTTTCAATTGATTGGCTGTGGCTCTCTGTATTTCGGACCCTTGGACAAAAGTTGTCTCAACTTGTAGTTATTGACTGTTTATATCTCCAGAAATTACATGGCCAGCAGGATTATACACGAAATGGGAATGTGAACAGGCACAATCAGGTGGTTTAGCTTTGAGATCATCAATATTTAGATTCTGCAACACTTTTTTGTGATTAAAAGTTTTAGATGCAACAGGTTTGGTGTAGGAATACGATACTCTAGGAGAAGGTTGATCCTTAAAGTAAGAAGGAATGTTGCTTTTTACTCTTTTATGGTGAAGAATATTACTTATATTTATAGCATCAATACCCTTGTTTGTGAACTTCAAATTGAAGAATGAACGTTTTTGCAGTTCCTCCGAATCTTCAAAAACGGGTCTGAATAATCTATGGTTAGCAATATCCATCACCATGGCAACTATTTTATACTTCGTAGATCGACTATCTGTAGTGTGGCATTCTTCACACGCTTTCGATAGAGAGTTCAGTCTAGAAAGCGGAAATGAGTACAGTTTAGAGCGAATGTGATGAATTAAATGAGGTTTATTTATATGTTCGGCAAGCCCATCTATAGAAACATCATGCATATCAGGTGGATTATAGCGACGATGTCCATGGCTCCTCGGCCGACGAAGAGACCTATTGAATAAATCCATCACATTCACTGAACCTACAGTATCTATTTTATCGTTACATCCATAAGGTGTTACAGTACCTAATTATCTGATCCAGTATTCTTATAAAAAAAGGCTGAGGTCTATTTGTTATGTTGTAAGGTATGGTGAATTATGTTTTTTTCTAAAGGAAACTTTAAATTAAACCCTACAATGTTAGAATTACAATTGCTCTCGCCTTCCTGAGTTTATAATCCTTGCACTGTGTCCAACGCCCTGGACATTCTATGGAATATAAAAATATCATTTTCGGTAGTCGAGTGGAGTCTTTCACCGTCTTTTTTTTCTTTTTATCTAAGGTTGTAACACAGTTTATATTTGCATTTTATATACAATGTATGAGTGCCTATCCAGTGGCGGATCCAGAGGGGGTTCCGGGGTATGAAACCCCCCTTTTTTTCGACCGATCAATGCATTTGAACGGGGACATATAGTTGGAACCCCCCCCCCCTCTTTATCCTGGGTTGGGAACCCCCCCCTTTTTAAAATGGCTGGATCTGCCCCTGCTATCAATAAAAAGAACCATATCTGGATCCTCGATATTCGTTATGGAAATAAATATACTCATCATAGATACCAGGACTGAATTTAGTGTATACGCCAGATGCGCGTTTCGACTACAAAAGACTCATCAGTGACGCTCGAATCCAAAAAGTTTAAAAAGGCCAAATAAAGTACGAAGTTGAAGAGCATTAAAGACCAAAATTCCTAAAAGTTTTGCCAAATACAGCTAATGGTAATCTATGCCTGAGGTAGAAAAGCCTTAGTATTTCAAAAAATTCAAAAATTTGTTAACAGTAAACTTATAAATATAACCATTTCAATGACAATTCATGTCAGCACAAAAAGTGCTGACTACTGGGCTTGTGATACCCTCGGAGAAATAAATCTCCATCAGCAGTGGCATCGACCCAGTGGTTGTAAATAGATATACTACAACTTTCAATTTGTTAATTTTCCATTTTTCAGAAGTATCATAAACATAATGATACCCTCTGCATAATTGTACGGCGTTTTCGTGACTCAGTTATGTTGTATTTTGGCATGTACACATAATACAGACTTTATGAACATGACTTTATATGTGCTTTCTACACAAAAACGGTTCCTAAATATAAAAAAATATAATGCTTGACCAACATAATTATGAGGAAGAATGACTAAAATCTTCATTTCTGAAAATCACCATCCCAAATATTGACCGATACAGAGTAAATTGGACCAAATCACTACTTTACCTAAAATTTCATGCCCCAAATTATTTGTACAAGTAACTTTATCCCCCTATTTACTATGTTATGCATTAAAGTTATACACTACCCAGACTTCACACTAGGGTCTCTATTTGGAGACAACGAAAATCAAAGAACTATAACTGTGTCCCAGCACCATATACCAAATATACATTGCCTGCTCTTTGTTACTCTATAGTCCTGTATGCATTATGTTTGTCAAAATATTATTGCTTTCTACCAAATGCAACCAATGAACAGCATTTTTGTTTTAAATAAACATTTTTTTCTCTCGTCAAAACATTCTGAAACAGCACTGTCATATAATCACCTACTATTTGTTGCTTTTTTTAATCTTAAAATTTATGCACTGATATCTTCTGTTTATCAAATTTAATATTCTGTATGTTTTTCCTACAATAAAATATTTTATGTTGGTCTTCCTATGAAGTATTCATTCAACCATTCAAACTACAACATGCATACAAAGTTTCATGTTAATGTGACCACTACATCATAAAAAACTACTGTTAATTCAGAAATTATTGTGAGGTTTATAGTAATATAAATAATGTGACTAGATGATTACTGCAATAGTAACTCGCTTTTGGATACACAACTGTATGCAGATTTTTCTACAATTGCACAACTACAGCAAAATAATAACAACAATATAAGTAGCAAGTATTCAAATTTCAAGAAGATGGACAGTTTCTTTATTGGACTTTTCAACACAATTGTTAAAATCAATATAAAATTATGAATCTATGGCATAGATAAATAACTAATAAATACATGTTCATAATTGTAACTTTATTACTAAAATAAGTAATTGAACCACACAACTTCCATTTGATAAGTATGATCTTATACTCCTTAAAATGATGTGTTCTAAAACTTGTAATGGTGTTATAGCTGTGGATATCAATGCTAAAGAAACACCTTAGAAACTTTAAAAATTAACAAAATATGAGAACTTATATGACAAAAAGTATCTGTCACTTCAAAAAGATAAATGAAATGGTGAAATATCTAAATTAAGATTAAAATAAAAAATGCATTTACTTTTATTTAATTTTCAAATTTGTCTAGTTTAAGTTAGACAACACAGAATATGGATAAGTTTACAAAAGATCATGACTGAATACATGCAAATTTCACTTACATAAAAAAAATGAATATATATATTTTTGTTTAACTCAACTTTTCTTTTTCTGCATTGAGGGTTACTGTTGGCATAATACTTCATGACCTAAGGCTATTAACAATAGGAGCAATTGTGTTAAAAATAAACAAAGAAACCATCTCATACAGTAATGGGACACAGCTGTTTTGGAAAATATCCATTCCTTGGCACTGACCGTGTCAGTGTGCTAAAAAAATGCATACAAAAACAACCAAACAAATAAAGTCAATAGAGAGTTATAATATATAAATGATGATGGTCAGCTAATACAAGTAACTATTTTTCATGTGTACAAATTCTCTTGGATAAAGGTTAAATTGTATTTTCGTTAACTCTTGATTTCATGGTTTTAGAAAATTCTACATACAAGCTAAAGGAATCTTCAAATTTATGGTTCAAATATTCCAGCATCATCCATGAATAATAACAATTCCACAGTCTTGTACAGTTGTTTCGAATATATATCAGGTCTGTTCCTTTCACATGTAAACATAAATAATTGTTTTGAAAATCATACATCAACACACACGGACAGGAGAGGCAGTTACATTTATCTTAAGTTGGTTGATGTAACTTTTGTTATCCTGTAAGGTTATGTAGTTATAAGAAATGTATACTTCTAACAAGCAAATGTAACAAAAAGAAATGCTTTCCCAATGTTATGAGTAACAAGTTAATACATACTTGTCAAATAAATATATATGAATCCCCTTAAAAGAGGAAAAATGCAAAAGTGTATCAAACAAAAACAAAGCATAAGGAACATGTATAAACAAGAACACACATATCAAATTCATAATTGATAAATTCAGAAAACAGGAATCGGTCTAATAAATTTATGACAACTCACAACTGCCAATCAGCTGGTCAAATATAAATTCATTCTATTCATGATTACAAGAGAAATTTGTGATAAAATTTGTAATGTTTTTTTTTATATACTGAAATATTTAAAATATAAGTACTAGTATAAGGTAGAAGACATCTAATGAACCCCAAAATTACCACTCATCAATCAAGCTATTGACAAAATATGAAGTCTTTATGTTCAATCATTCCTGAGAAAAGTGTGAGGTAAATATTTGCTGGACTAATGGACAGACTGACAGACAAGTTAAATGCAATTAGCCTTTTATTTTTATATTGGCTGCACTCCTAAAATGGGGGTATAAAACAAAAAAAATAAGAATTCACTAAACAACTCATATTACTGGCTTAGTTTGACAATATAGTGAACCAAATTAGTTGAAGTTTACTTTTCATCATTTACAACAGAAATATTCTGACTACAATTCATTGCTAGTGAGCTCTCATTTTGCTGTTACAGTTTGTTAAAAGGATGAACCTACATAACTGTATGATTATAGTGTCGATTTTTCTAATACTTTAATTAGTAAATTAGAATATGAAAGTGTTATGTTTGATCCTTTATTGAATTACTATTACTGTTTTATTGATAATTTTATTTACATGTTTTGATAAAAGGTTGAGGGAAAATACTCTCATGAGTATATAAAATATATAAAGTTTCCCTATAAACATTTCCTTAAAAACATTAAAAACAACCTCCACTCCCCATCCCCCATTTTGAAGTATTACTGGATTCAACAAAGAGAGCTAAGAATCTTCCTGAACCCATCTTTGCAGTACACTGAAGGTTCTTGTAAACAGGGCTTTCTCATGCTATCACACACATTCATTCAATTTAGGACAAAGGATCAAAGTATTTCATATGTACATACAAATCAGTACCTATAAAATGTCTCTTACTTCTCAGAGAATTCTCTCTATAACCATCCTAAATTGTTCTAACCCTCAACTGTACATGTGACTCTAAGTGCCAAAGAAGCACATTAGTGATTTATTTACAAATGCAAAACAATATTTCAGCTGTCACTATGACTTGTACCATGTTCATCAAATCCTTCACTTTCTGTAACCAGAGCACGCTCCAGAATTACTCTCCCTTCTTTATATCTCTGGTTATCTTCTGTAGCAAACTCATAAACCCAACCAAGTTTAGCTTCACAGTTTTTACATGAGACATCTCTAACCATATGACGACCTGTTAACATCACTCTGTCTTGGACCTCACTATAGCTGAGATTCACAACTCTGTTGAACAAAAAAGCTCTTCCAGTGGCACCTGAAAAGTAAACATGTGCTCAATATGAAACTTGTATGTACAATAAATGCATATGAAAATGCAATTTAGTTATTAAAAAATTATACTCTAATAATCTAACATATCAAAGAAGATTTTGTCTTAACATTATACCATATTTCACGTACATGTTTTTACACCATTTCAATCTGATATGACACAAACCAAAACAAAACAGACCCTATTTCTTTTAGTATTCCTGTCAATTTAAGCCACACCTTTTGTTTAATATCCAGAATACTTATCTTTAGTATTATAGATATTTCACCTCCAACAACTACGCAATCATCGGGATAGTAGAAAATGTGCATCAGTTTAGGGACGACATCAGAAGATAAATGTAGGATAAAAAAATTAAATCAAATATGAAATATTTTGGGGTAGGACAGGGGTGGGTTAAAATTGCTACAAGTTTTGTTTATCCAAAATCAATTTTTACATATACATGTATCTATATTGCTCAATCAATGTTTTCCTTTTTAAGTTCAGAGAGGGGGGGTTAGTGAAAAAACTATGTGAATTAAATTTATCCTACATTGAACTTTTGATGCTGTCCCTTAATATTCAGACTGAACAAAAGGTACTGTAAATTCAGAAATTATTGCAATGTTTTTATTATTGCAATGTTTTTATTATTGGGGAAAATGCAACAGGGTTATAATTGCAGTAATTTAAACATGCATTGTGTAATTTTTTTATACAAAATAAAAGATAAAATTTTCTAAAAAAAACAACAGATGAAAATAAAATTTCAGAACTTCTGAAAAGGGCTTTCAGATCAAGCGAGTAGAAGCTGAATATGCTGAACGTACTGCACACTAAGAATTTTATTTAGAGGTAAGGTTAATTGAGCTCTGCACTTTTACTTAGTATGTGTAATTCCAACAGTCAATAATGTGTACAATTTCACCATTAAACTGACATTGCTGTCTAACAAAATGTCTAACCTGGAAAGAAAATCTTCATAACTAAAAATTCAATGATTTCTTTTTGTGCATATATTTTAAATAAGATGAAGGTCTAAAATATCTGACAATTTTCAAGATGTTGAATAGCATTCTTAACAGATTTTCACAATTCAAATTATACTCAATGTTTCCACCATGCATGCCATGTTCTGTTTGTTTTGTCTAATGGAAATTTAACCAATTATTAAAACATGATATTCAAGATATTTTTATATTCTGTACCTGTAAATCTTGTTGAGATAAGTTCTGCTCTATTAGTCAAAGGGGTGTCACAGTTGGAGCATGAAAAGAGACGAGTACCTCCAATATGTCTTAGAAATATTCTACCCATTTTCAGCAATACCCCAAATCTGTAAAACAAAATTTATTATAATTATAAGTCAGTGCTTTAGTATATATATACATGTACATGATGTAGATACAATTATGGTACAATACATTGTTTTTCATTGGCATTATCTTGATTTGGAGTTAATAAGTTTGTACAACACTGTCTCAGCTATGGGGTTGGTTGGAGCACTAACCCATGTTACCAGGGATGGTTGAAAATTTCACTCAAGTCATTTCACTTCATTTCATTGTTAGGATTACAGTGTTCTTCCAAGGGGCTTTTTGCATCAGGCTACTGTGATGCTTTATTGCTAGAATGTGATGCTATTTAAAATGATTTTCTTAAAGATAAGTTATGGATGTGACACTTTAACTTCTAGAAACAAGATTTTATTTCATAATTTTCTGTCTACCAGGATGATGTAAGAAATTTTAGGAGAATACTAAGGAATAGTGAATTATTTTAAACCACCAATTTTTTCTTAATCAATATTTT
Source organism: Mytilus galloprovincialis (assembly GCF_965363235.1). NCBI lineage: Eukaryota > Metazoa > Mollusca > Bivalvia > Mytilida > Mytilidae > Mytilus > Mytilus galloprovincialis. The sequence goes on along the minus strand of NC_134840.1, from coordinate 37,719,191 downwards.
CAAGAATTGTCATTTGTAACATTTCCAATGTCAAGCCTTCCTCCTCTTAGTAAAGAATGGCCCTAATTCAGTTGTCTTGTTAACCTCAAAGTCTTTTCATGTCAGAAGGTTTCAGTCTTTTTCATGCAACCTTGGTAATTTATGTAAAAATTAGGGTATTTTATCAAATTCAATCCAGGTCATATCCAAGATCATTAATTTGCAACTCAACAACAAGTTTTGTCCCTGTTTTCATAAAAAGTTGAATAAAACAATTGATTACTTTTCAGCAAATGCTAATGAAAATTAAGTTAATTTTTTTTTAAATCAATCAAGAAGAAAGAAGTAAAACAAGTTAAACAAGTGTTTTTTAATGACCTACACGTACAATGTACCAACTTAATGAGCTACAAGATTAGACTTTTAATTATAGCCCAGAAATATAACAATGGCTTATATAATTTTTGCTCAGTTACAATCAATGATACAATATTGAATACAGATTGTATATTTTATTTAAAATGGCAGGGTCTGCTCATCCAGTATGCGCTTTTGGGTGAATGTTTTAGTCCGATGTATTTTTGTCAGTTACCGCTCTAGGTAGCCATCATAAATAAGTGATGCTTGAATGTGCACTTCGCTTGTGGAGACAAAACAGTTTCAATTTCCATTATTGAAGTTGTACTGTCAACGTATATTTGTTCTGCCTAACAGTTCCAATGGAAACTTTGTTATAAACATTGTCATAATATCTATTCCTGTTGGGACGAATATTCTATACCATTTATTCCGTTATGAACATATACTGTGAAATATATTCTTGTGGAAATAATATTCCAGAATATGTTTTTCTTTTGGAACTTATATTATGAAGGAACTTCTATTCCGTGACAGTACCAGCTTATAATGTCTGCCATGCAAGCTGCAGGTAAACATTTTTTCAATTCTTGTAATAATCTAACGAGCTAATAAACAGCTGCGCCATGAGTGCATGATACGCCCGACGTCTTGTGTGGAAGTTTTTTGCAATAACCATAAATAGTTTCAGAGAAAGTTTTAAGCAATAACCATATATTGTTTTTGAGATACGGCGGGACATATGAACCCCCCCCCCCCCCTTTTTTTTTTTTTACAAAAAAACTAAATATCACTTAAATAAAAATTTGAATCAAAACCAAAAAGTATACAGATCTTTAGATTAATATAACAAAGAAGTGTGTAAAATTTTAAGTAATAATCATAAATTGCTTTTGAGATACGGCGTGACATGTAAAAAAAAAAAAACTCCCCCTTTTTTACAAAATACTCAATAACTCAAAAATAAAATTTTGAATCATCACCAAAAAGTATACAGATCTTTAAATTAATATAACAAAAAAGTGTGTAAAGTTTAAAGCAATAATCATAAATCGTTTTTTGAGATACCGTGCGACATGTAAAAAACCCCTCCCCCTTTTTTACAAAATACTCAATAACTCAAAAATGAAATTTTGAATCATCACCAAAAAGTATACAGATCTTTAGATTAATATAACAAAGAAGTGTGTAAAGTTTTAATCAATAATCAAAAATCGTTTTTGATATACGGTGCGACATGTGAAAAAAACACACCCCTAGGCCTGTTTTAGATACAAAGTGCCGTAACTCAAAAAGTTTTAATCTTATTTTCACCAAAAGGTATACAGATCATTTGACCATCATAAAAAACAACTATAATAAGGTTCATGAAATTTGGATTGTGCGACATGTTTATGCCGGACAGACAGACGGACACCGGACATTTGAATAACATAATACGTCCCTTCAAAATTTTGACGGGGATATAAAAAGTGTGTTGAAAGTTTAATTGTTCTTACATGTATGTATCAATACTAAACACAATGTCACTAAAGACACCAATATTACCATGATTACTGATTACTCTATGAAGTTTGTAATACATCAGTTCCTAACCAAACAGAGCAATCAGCAAACTATTGACCAGTGTCCAATGTATTAATAACTTTTTTTTAGTGTCCAATGTAATAATAACTTTTTGTAATTGTTAAATTTCAACGTAAAAGTTGATAGGGGCAGGACCTTTTTCAACAGGTTTTTTTAGGCTCAGGATTTCAAAATTGAACCTTTTGGGATCCAGGATTTCTTTTTTCAAATTTTGGGATGTCCGGATTTTTTTTTTAAATTCGCAACCTCAGGATTTCGGGATCAGGACCTCCCCCTCTTAATATATATATATATATATATATAGAGAGAGAGCCTATTAAATCCTATAAAAGTCTTGAAAAAAATCAAACAATTACCTTGTAACATAATTTATCACAAAAAATTTCATTTTGTTTTGGAAAATATTATGATCATTGATGATGAGATAATGATCATACACGTATCTATATATGTAAATATTGACATAAAAACATGATTATGAGCTCATTGTTATTTATAAATGCTAACAGTGGTACGATTTGTAATTGAACTTTCAGAACACTGTTTACCGATTGGAATACTTGATGATGCGTATATTTTTAGGTATTTGGTTTCTTCTGGGCTGTAAAATCGTACAATGTTGTCTTGAACTTGGGTGTCAGCTGAAAAGAAACCAAAACATTGAATGACGTACACATACATACAGAACTCCTCTGAATTTTTGTCAACGTACCAAAAGATAAAACCCGAAAGCTTCCGTTATATTGCGGGAAATATTTATTTCCGGAATATGAATTGAGCAAGCGCACATAATATACGATCACTTCCGCAATATATGTCACGTCTGAAGGAATAAACCGACTTTAGAAGTGAAAGTTATTTAGAATTTCAAGATGAAGTGGCTTGACGGGAATAGCAAGCGGAAGGAACCTGAGGTATTCGATACTGTTGCCGATGGCCTTAAAGCTATATACAGAACAAAACTGTTACCTTTAGAGGAACATTATAAGTTTCATGACTTCCACTCCCCCCAACTTGATGATCCAGATTTTGACGCTAAACCAATGATACTCCTCATCGGCCAATATTCAACCGGTAAGACAACCTTTATAAGATTCCTCCTAGAGCAAGATTTTCCGGGAATACGAATAGGTCCAGAGCCAACAACAGATCGGTTCATAGCTGTAATGAGTGGAGATCAAGATGGAATTGTTCCTGGTAACGCCCTTGTTGTTGATAGTAAAAAGCAATTTAAACCACTCACAAAATTTGGAAATGCATTTCTGAATCGATTTCAGTGTTCAACATTAAAAAATCCAGTTGTTGATAGTTTAACAATTATAGACACACCAGGTATTTTGTCAGGAGAAAAACAGAGACTTGACCGTGGATATGATTTTGCTGGTGTGTTGGAATGGTTTGCAGAAAGAGTGGATAGAATATTGCTTCTTTTTGATGCACACAAACTGGACATTTCAGACGAATTCAAACGAGCAATTGATGCAGTTAAGGGATATGATGACAAAATCAGAATAATTTTGAACAAAGCAGACATGGTGGACCCTCAACAATTGATGAGAGTTTATGGTGCATTAATGTGGTCCCTTGGAAAAGTTTTGAACACCCCTGAAGTTGCAAGAGTATATATAGGTTCTTTCTGGGACAATCCTTTACACTTTGATGATAATAGGAAATTATTTGAACTTGAAGAACAAGATTTGTTTAATGATTTAAAGAGCTTACCAAAAAATGCAGCTTTACGGAAACTAAATGACCTCATCAAAAGGGCAAGGTTGGCAAAGGTAATAATTCCTAATTTGAACTGGTCAATTGTCCTTTCAACCAATTTTCATGGATCAGTGACTATTTGAAAAATAAGTTATTTAGATTGTTTGTTATCTTAAAATTTAATTACTTTCTTATTACGGGTAATACATGTAGGATATTAACTATATAACTATATTTAATGTGTGCCTACCATACATGTACATGTAAAAGGTCCTCTTTACTGTCAGACAGTTTTCATTTGACTTAGATCTCATTTTTTATTCATGAAAGGTGAAGTTTTCGTGGTTACATTTAAGTCCATATCAGATACTATACATCATGTGCATGTTGGTACGTGTAATAGGTCTACTACATTGTATACATGTATGAGGTGTATGCTTGCAAGTTGTACATGTATAAATGTCCAACTGGCAGGTGTCAACTACAATGTAACCTTGACTTCATTTTCATGGTTGAGTCGTCAAAATTAAGTTTTTGTGCCTTGGGCTTTATTTCTAATATAAATGAACTAGCTATATATAGTCTACATGCATACATCATGTACATGTTCATGTATATATATGCAAAAATTTAAAAGGTCAACTACATGTACATGTATATTTGGTGTAAGGAAATATTTTTTGATGTACATTTGTAATTGTGTACATGTACATTGTACATGTACAAATGTATACGTATATATGTCAGTCTCTCAGGTTTTATTTGACCTTTACCTCATTTCCACAGTTCATTGTATGATCATGATCAGTGTAAAGTTTTTGTCTTTGGTCTAGTTTTTTTAAACTGTAAGCAATACATGTCATGCATGTACATAATACATGTACATGTATGTCAACTAAACAAGGAATTATTTGAATAAGGAATAATTTTGAATTCTGGAAAATTGATTATTCATTCTAATATGACGTCCTTATTACGCTTTGTAAACAAAGCCGTGTTCTAATGAGCACAAAATATGTTTGTAGTTTTTAAACTTATCAAATATAAAATGTAATGAACAGACTCCTCGGGGAGGAAACGGGAAAATCCAAACATTTTTACGGTATTTTTGTACGCTTCGACCTATTAAAATAAAGTATTTGTCCTATTAGAATCGAAATAATTCCTTCGTGACATGCTCTATGCTCATTTTAACATGGGTAGGCATTATATTTGACCACATTTTACACCTCGCTAACACTCAGTGTAAAATATCGACAAATATAATGCCTACCCATGTTAAAATGAGCATAGAGCATGACATGAAGGAATTATTTCTTAATTAGAATTTTACTTTCACTATCATTTCAGTATGAATTTACTAACCACCCTTAGCCAACCCTATTTAGGTGGGTTTAGTTTTCATCGTAAATTTCTCATCAATGTTACTATATTAAGATTGTAAGGTGTACATTGTACATGTCTGTCTGGCATGATTCATCTTACCTCGACCACATTTGCATGGTTTATTGCATTGGTCAATGTTAAGTTTCTCTGCTTTAGTTGTATCTAAGAAACTATCAAGACTATTAACAATAGGTTAACTATATTTCTAGTTTTTAATGATTTCTCTTTTGGTTTATCTGACCTTTACCTCATTTTCTTGGATCATATATCGTGTATATGTGATACTTGTGTAGTATTTAAACTAACTAAAGCTTTAAATTTAGAATTACATCATGTACATGTACTTGTATCAACATTAAATCAATGGTTTATATTATAGTTAGTAAAGAAGGCGAGACATTTCAGCGTGTGCTGCGCACTTCATGCTCTTGTTATTCATGCATGTACATGTAATGATGTATATGCACTCCTTCAGACATTATTCATACACATTGCTGTATTGTTTCAGAAGTTACAATAGACAATCTGATATCCATATTTGGTATTCATATGCTTAAAATTTATTGTCTGGCATGCATGCATACATTTACATAGAAATACAAATAAAAGCAAATGTGGTACAATGTATGAGTGAGTGCCAATGAAATAACTCTCCAACCAACTTACAGTCTGTAAAAAGTAAAGATTTAAAGGTCAAAGTATGGCCAGCCGCCTTCAACACAGACAATTTCATTTGACAAGATTATTCAGTCCTAGTGTCCTTCACCTTATTCATGGTTCAATCGTCAGTAACAGATGTATTAATGGAACTTGGCTGTATATTTATTGTAAAATCCACATGCATATTCTTCCGACCTTTAACTATTTCCTCATTTTCAGGGATCATTATGACATAATGTCAAGATTTCATGATTCAGTCTTTTTCTCAGTTACTGTTCATGTGATCATGTCATGTACATGATATATAAAGTAGAAATAATTTAGTTTCATTGTTTATCATTTGGTTTTCAATCCATTACTGTTCATCTGTCTCATAATGTCAAGAATGTTTATCTGTAATATATATATATACATTCATGTAAGTTTTCATGGTTTGATCTGATTCTCATTTTTCTGCACTTGATCAAATTGAAACTTTAAGTTTAAAAACCGAAGTTTTTTATTTTTCTCAACCATGTGTCTACAGGATTAGTAGACTGCATGTACATGTATCTATGTCATGGAACAAGTTTGTTAAAAGGTTTCATGTAATGTCATTTCCAGGATTCATTGATCAGCTTTAAAGTTAAACTGATTACTTGTATACATGTACATACATTTTTTGTACATGTACTGTATGTATGTACATGTACATTTGTACCTACACATAAATTCTATGTGTTAAGTTTTAGTGATACCAGTTAAAATCCTTTAGAATGACTTTTAAAATAAAGTAGACAACATTTCAGTGATTTTACTCTTGTTTCATTTATACAAAAAATGTATTTATATAAGTACACTGAACTTTTTGTTTCCGTTCTCTAACTTAAGTTTGCCTCATTTTGAAAATTGAAGGGCTATCATGCCCTTTGGGTGTAGATCTTTATTTTTAATTGATTCACATTTTGTCATGTCAGTGCCTTTTAAAGCAGACTATAGTTTATTGATTGTGCACCATTATCTAAGACAAAATGGTATGGATATTTGCACATTATTGAAGGCCATACATACAGTCACCTACATGTACATGTATAGCTCTTTTCATCCATATTAATCTGACTCTGATGGATATATAAGAAGTTGTATGGTCAATCATACATTTTTGTACCACATATCCTTATTTTATTTATATGTCATGTACTATGAAATTAATTTTTTATTTGACATCCAATTCTGTTTCATCATGTTACAAATGTATATATATCACACAAGCTATGCTAGTATGGATTGGTATAAGCAGACTACCTTGGAATTAATTTCATCTCAACATTTCAAAATTCAGGGATCATTCATCTTACATGTACATGTATCAAATTAATGGTATCAAATTTGCTAACGACTTCCTACATTTCTACAAATGTACATGTGTTAAGTTGTAAAAATAATTCATATCAGATAACATTAACCTTGCTATCATTTGGTGTTTATATTTTAAGTTACAAAAAGAATTTATTATAATTCAATTTTGAATGTAACACTTCTTTTAAATGGTTGGCTGAAAGATGTTCGTCGATCAGCGCAAAGTTATATTATTTAAAGTTATCTTTGTAACTGCTTTAAAATATATTGTCTTAAAAAACATGGAAAAACTATTATGGACACACACAAATTTGCATAATAGATAAAGGAACTTCTAATAAGCTGACTTGATCTAATTATGTCAATGGACTTTTTAAAGGAGTCAATGTTATAAAATGACAATTTTTGTCTCTCTTGCAACAAAAATCGCTGAAAGCAAGATATATGGATTGCTATCTGACTATGACAAAATAAACAATTTTTAAGTTTTCTGCTTAACATGCTAAAGTTGGTTTGATATTCTTGTGATAGATAATAATGTATATAAACATGTACATGTAGCTATAATATTGCATGTAATCATACATGTATACAGAAATGCACTGTCCATAAGTACATGATAAGTCCAAACATATTTAGTTGTTTAAATGATTGACTCAAATTTAACAAAATAACAGCATCTTCTGATGGATTGATTTTAAAATCAGCCATACATTATATGTACATGTTATGATGTATTACAATTTATACAAATGTATGAAGCTTTTCTAAAGTATTAATTGTTTAGATCTTGAATAGAAAATGGGTCTCTACAATGTATGCTGTTTATATTAACCTCATCATCTGAGTACATTACTATAATCATGATAATATACATTGTTATTTATACATGTAACAAGGTAGATAATTAGGTGTGTTATAAACATTAATCAGACATATAAAGGAAAGTGAACTTAATTTAGCTTGTGTGTCATTCTCTTTATATCCATTAATATATATGTTGTCATATGTTGATATTATACATGTATATTGGATATAACAGCATCCTACTTCCTATAAAGTTCGAAGAAAGTCAATTCCTAAATAAACTATTTATTTTAGTATAAAAGCTTTAGGAAAACTATCACACATATTTTTCTATTTTATACCCCTTTCATAGCGGCATTACCCTTGATGTGTGTATGTCAACATTTCCCAAATCCATTCTCCAACTTAAGTTTGCCACAACCAAATGTTATAAAACCTAATGTTTATCAACACAAACACAGATCAAGTTTAAATTTTGATGGCATCACTTTACTGTTCTAGAGTTATGCCCCTTTACAAATTCTGTACTTTAGCTTAAGTTTGCCTCGACCAAATCTTATGAAACTTATGCACAATGCTTATGTCCACAACACACAGATCACATTTGAATTTTAGGAGTGCCACTTCTATCATACTCAAAAATCATATGCCTGTTTACAAATGAAGAAATTGATGATTTATTTTGGTTTCAGTTCTCTCACTAAAATTTGCCTATACCAAATATTGTAAAACTTATACATAATGCTTATTACCAAATTTTTGTAGTGTCACTTTAAACATTCTCCAGAATTATGGTCCTTTTTCATGTTTATAACATTATACATGTATGCAAGTGGCGGCATCATCTGTGTCCATGGGACACTCTCCCTATTTCATGTATTTATTTACATTTGTTTTCATCTTTATGTTTTTGGTCACTTTAATTTGATGTAAAGTATTGCCTCAATATTTATATATTGCATTGTATCTTCTAACTCTTAAATTGACATGCATGAAAATGATTTTTAGAAAAAGCTTAGGGAAGAGTTTGATATTTGTTTATCATATTGCAGTTTTGAATTTTGTTAAAAACAAACAGGAAAGAGGACATATAAAATGGAACAAAAAGCTCTCAATTTTTTCGAGTCCTTTGATTCTATCATAATTATTAGACTTTGAATATATATAGTTTTTTTTTAGATTAAACTAACTCATAAATGTTTATTACTTAAAACTGAATTGTTATAACTTATAACACTTATCACTTTTCCCCACACTTATCATTTTTTCCCACACTTAATTTTACATTATGTTTAAAAGTACAATTTTACTTTAGATATAAAAAGTGGTAATATGGGGAAAACACAAATGATACATACAGCAACCCAGTGACAAAATAACAATATGTCACTCAGAGGTCAACATATTATCTTATAATGGAAATATGAGCAAAACTTTAAAAAAAAACATGAAAGGAGACCAAGAGGGCAACATGTAGTCTTCAACAATATTATACATGACATGATGTTATCGACAGATGTCTATACAATATCAAGCTCTAAAATTGTCCTTACAACTGGAGGTTGAGCAACCAACAATCTATCATCTAAAATTGTCCAAAGTCTATACCACTGAGAACAAAATAAACAGAAAGAATTAATTATCTAAAGATATGCCATCTATAACAAATTCTCCAAATTTAGAATACAATGTTAAAGATAGACCATAAGACAACCAATGATGAGGTTTTTTACTTGTAACAGACACTTTAGTGAAATGAGTTTTTCTCTGTAAATTCAGAACTTATTGAGAGGTTTTTATACATGATTATAACATGTATAATGCAACTGGGGTAAGTTTTATGCTTATGTATAGTTTGTGCATGTATGAGTATAAAAATGAATACATTAGTTACATCTGTGGTATAAATCATTCACTCAATTTAACCTTACTGAGATACAATATGTAGGCCTTTACTGACTTCTTAGTCATGCTAGTGTTTGATTTGCATGACAAAGTTAATGTTATACTGACTAGTATTTTGATAGATATGTTACATGTACTAATATTTTCTCATTCTAGGTACATGCCTACATAATCAGTCATTTAAAGAAAGAGATGCCCTCAATGTTTGGCAAGGATGCAAAGAAGAAAGAATTAATAAAAGGATTAAAAGAAATATATGAAGTTCTGCAGAGAGAACACCAGATTTCACCAGGAGATTTCCCAGATATAGAAAAAATGAGAGAAGTACTCCAGCATCAAGACTTTACAAAATTCCATGCATTGAAACCAAAGTTAATTGAAACCGTTGATACCATGCTTTCTTCAGATATAGCCAGGCTTATGACAATGATCCCACATGAGCAAGAAAGTAGTGTAGGGGAACCAAATGTTAAAGGTGGGGCTTTTGATACAATGAATGAGAGTATGTTTGGTTATGGAAGGGGAGAAGGCATTGACGAAGGTCGTGGTGAGCATGAATGGATCGTTGGTCAAGAGAAATACAAATATGATGAATCATTTGATAAACTTAATCCAATCAATGGAAAAATTACTGGTGCTGCAGCAAAGTCAGAAATGGTCAGATCCAAGCTACCAAACTCTATGTTGGGGAAAGTGTGGAAACTATCAGACATAGACAAAGATGGTATGCTGGATGCGGATGAATGGGCATTAGCCAATCACCTGATCAAGATTAAATTAGATGGACATGAATTACCAAATACCTTACCAGATCATTTGATCCCTCCATCCAAGAAAGACTTGTAATTTCAAGAATTTAAGTGGTTTTATTAGTGAAAGGGCCTAGTCTCTTACCAGTCAAAAACTGTTATATTGTTATACACACATTTAGATTGTGACTTCTCTTGTACACCTCTTACAAATACTATGTTCTTAATCAATTACACTGTATTTTAGTAGATTATCTGATCTCTACATACAAGAAACATTTTTGTTTGATCTGATTTTAAGTCTTGTTTTTGTTAAAAAAAGAAAAACTGATACAGTAAAATTTCATCAACCATTTTTTGCTCACTTGGCCTACAGAATCTATGGGAGCTTTTGTCATTATTTGACTTCGTAGGATGACGATCATGACACAATTTTCAAGAACCTTCTCTTCTGAAGCCATGGGACCAATTGTGACTTATTTGACATCCCATCATCCTTACAAAGAGTAGAATAATAGTTATGTCCAGTGGCCCCATTGACAGACCAACATACCTGGTAAATGAATACATGTATATAAATATAGTGGTAATTAACAAAAGAACTTATTTAGAAAACTTTGGCTCAGTACAATAGGTCTTAATTTTATATCAAGTTGAGGTTTGAATTAAAAATGCTCAACCGATGCTAATTTTAGCATATTTCTAGCTAGTAGAAGGTTTTCAATAAACAGAAAGTGCAAGTGAAATGGGATTTATAGTCGAGCCTGCAACTTTTGTTGCAGAAAGCTCGACATAGGGATAGTGATCCGGCGGCTGCAGCTACGGCGGCGGCGGCGGCGGCGGCGGCGGTGTTAGCTCACTTCTTAAAAGCTTGATATTTTAGAAGGTGGAAGACCTGGATGCTTCATACTTTGTATATAGATGCTTCATGTTACGAAGTTTCCGTCAGTCACATGTCCAATGTCCTTGACCTCATTTTCATGGTTTAGTGACCACTTGAAAAAAAAGTTCAAATTTTTTGTAATGTTGAATTCTCTCTTATTATAAGTAATAGGATAACTATATTTGATATGTGCGTACCTTGCAAGGTCCTCGTGTCTGTCGGACAGTTTTCACTTGACCTCGACTTCATTTCATGGATCAGTGAACAAGGTTAAGTTTTGGTGGTCAAGTCCATATCTCAGATACTATAAGCAATAGGGCTAGTATATTCGGTGTATGGAAGGACTGTAAGGTGTACATGTCCAACTGGCAGGTGTCATCTGACCTTGACCTCATTTTCATGGTTCAGTGGTTATAGTTAAATTTTTGTGTTTTGGTCTGTTTTTCTCATACTATATGCAATAGGTCTACTATATTTGTTGTATGGAATGATTGTAAAGTGTACATGTCTAGCGGGCAGATGTCATGTGACCTTGACCTCATTTTCATGGTTCAGTGGTCAAAGTTAAGTTTTTGAGTTTTGGTCTTTTTATCTAATACTATATGCCATAGGTCAACTATATTTGGTGTATGGAAATATTTTATGATCTTTATGTCAGTCGCGCAGGTTTTATTTGACCTTGACCTCATTTTCACGGTTCATTGCACAGTATTAAGTTTTCGTGTTTTGGTCTATTTTTCTTAAACTATAAGTAATGTGTCAACTATATATGTTGTATAGAAGCATTGTTAGCTGTACATGTCTGCCTGGCATGGTTCATCTGACCTTGACCTCATTTTCAAGGTTCATTGGTCTCTGTTAAGTTATCTTGATTAATGTTAAGTTTATGTGACAGTTGTAATAAAGCTTAGCTTTATACATAGGACTATCAACATAATATCAATGATTAGTATAGAAGGCGAGACATTTCAGCGTGTGCACTCTTGTATTTCAGTTTGTCCAATCATTAAAGTTTTTTAGGAAAATTTGTAATTTGACAAACAAGTAAATGTTTTAATTCATATTGATAAAGGTATAAAATGTATCATTACATGTTGGATTACTTTTAGGACCAAATTATAAGGTCAGCTGTTTATGTAATAGTCATTTAATACATGTGTACATGTACACACACCAAGGGTTTACTGCAGGCAATATATTTAGCTTGGTTGGAAAATTACCATGTAATGATATTGATTATTTTCAAAGGCAATTGTATATAGTTAGAATTATTAAAATAAGCAGATGAATTTTGAAAACTAATTTTAAAAATTTCATTTCTAAATATGACTGAATTTTCCATACAAATTGTAGTTGTTTCATTTATTGTAATCTATTGATTATCTTTTTTTTTCTCATGATAATCCATCCTTTGTGTCAAAGAGAGGCTTTATGTGATTATTGCTGCAATAAACCACTTGACAAAGAAACCAATAGGTTAGATAAGTGCCTGATTTTCATAAAGAGTTAGCTTTTGTTTGAACATATTCTTTAGGTAAATTTGTTGGTAATAAATTTGTTTATACATTGTAAATTTTGATTTATTTTATGAATTCACTAATATAATTTATATATACATGTGTTAACCACAATCTATGCATGCTGTGTCTTTGTAACTAACTTTTTTATGTCAGTAGAATGTTAACCATTACTGGAAGTCTATTGTAGATATTAGTGTAAGGACTTACTTAGGAGGGTACTTTGTGGCACTTGTAGTGTTCCATAGAAAATGCATGAAATATTAATTGTCAAGTATGAAATTTGCCTATCAAGCTCATTATTAAGCCTTTCCTCATTGACTATAAATTTAGAACCAAATATTTCTATCCCCATATGTATAGTCATAAGTTGTTGACTGATTAGAGGGTAATAATAGGACTAATTGCCTACAGGAAAAAACTATTGAGTTTGTATCAATATATATACACCAACAGGGTTTCGAAAAATAAAAAAGTGAGGAGATTTGAAACAGTTTGTGCAATAAGTTTCTTCCCTATGTGCACCTCAGGGACATTCAACTAGTTAATATACTGACTGTTAGACTTTTTGATCTGAACAATTAAATATTTTATTTAGTCTTGATTGATTTATCACTACAGTCTTGTATAGATCTTTAATCAGACTTGTTTGTATCATACATGTCAATTTGTTTAGTCAAATAAGAAAATCAACCTGTTACCCCTCCAAAATTGCAGCCAAAAGAAATAAGCTAAAACTTAAATTACATTACATCAAATATAAATATTCTGATGAGACGGTTTACTAGCACATACACAATGTATGAAATAATTGTATCACATATATATTTCTGAATAAAATTGCTGTTCCTTTGCTTCAGGATTTGAGTGTGTTTAGGGATTTTGTCTCAAGAATGCAAACACCACATCATTCTTCAACAACAACAATAAACCCTCCCTAACTGTCATTGTATCTTCACAGGTCAGTGATAGGATACACTTGCAAGATTTAATAGTTTACTAGTATTTAATGCCAAATATTAAATATCAACATTAAATGACGGGTGTAGTGAAAGAAATGTTTTAAAAAAGGACAAGAAAGGAATGTTCGATGTTAAATGTAATATAAATAGTTACTTATATCTACTGTAATTACCCAGATGATAGTTGATTTACAATATAATAAGCATGATTTATAATTGATTTACATTCTTTAGATAAGTTATTAGTAGTTATTGGTCATATTTACTTTATCTTTTATCAGTTATATTTATTTATATTGTAAACATAAATATTTATGGGTGTGTTATAATGAATGTTTCTGACTAGGAAAAAGAGTCGAAAATATAGGAAAATCTTAATACAGATATGATCAAGGATAAAAATGTAAATTTGCATATTTTTGAAGTTTATTTATCCCATAAAATTGCTGCACTCTAAAAACTTGAGATGGTCTTGTTTGGCGTACACTTCACAAGTTTTGTTTCTGTAAGATACTAACTTTGTGTTAGCATAGTATTGTTCTGGTAATAACTTAAGTTTTCATGTTAAATACAATGATGAGGAAATGTAATTGCTGTCATAGTCCATTGACTTTGGAACTTTTGCTGAGTTTACATGTTAAAGTTTGTGATTAGGTCAGATTTAGGGGAATTACTTATTGTGAGTTATTGATATTTGGTTTATAGATGTATAAGCACTAGCATGTCTCATTCTATTGAGATTATTTGGCCCAAGGTCACCCCCAATCATGGGTCGTTAACCCTTGAAACTTTTGCATAGTTTACTATTAAGTTTGTATTTATGTTGGTTGAAGATGAACCACTTATGATGTATACAGTTGTACTAGCCTTGGCAGTTCTCGTGTGGACATTATTAAGAGATTATTTGACCCTCCACTTCAGTCAGGGAATTGACTTTGAATATTTGTATAGGTTACATGTCTAAGTATTTCTATTTTGATTTCAACATTTGCATTATGCTATAAAAATTTCATTCAAATGTATCAATTTAAAATCAGTTCAAATTGACACTGGCGCTGGTTTAACAAAATATTAAATGGCAGCAACTAAGTAATATATATTTGACACATCAGGCATTAGTGATAGTTACTTTGTTAGTGTAGTTCTAATTCAAAACCTTAACTTTGTATGCCCCTCTTACAGTGAAAATTTTTGGTCATTGTAGATTTTGATGAATTGATATCATATGCATACCCAATGCATATATTGATTTCAAATGGATCTGAGTTAAGATAGATTTACAAAAAGAAAAACCAATTCAGAAGTGTTAAATTTATCTGAAGGAATTTTTAATAAATCTACAAATTATTTATTGTCTCTGTGAAACATAAAAAAAAATGTCATTCAGTACATAATATTTTATTTACCATTGAAACTATTCACATATTATGCCCATTTTCTCTGCTGAAAAATGTATTTACTGTTCATGTCAATATGTTGACTTGTTACACTTTTAGTATAATTTATTATGAAAGATGTATCATTCATTTATAATTATACATTGCTTTTTTCGTGTATTGCCTGAAAATGTTGATTGATTAAATTTTAATTATTTAAAATTGATGGGTGTTCCAGGAAATAATAAAACTAATAGTGATTAACTGAATGCCATGTAATTTGATGGACATTTTTGCTTTCTTTAATGGTGTACATTTGTCATCATTGAATGTCTGCAGGAGTAATGGTTTCTCACAAAAAAAACTTAACAGTTGACTGATTCTTTTGAAATTGTAAACAGAGAATCACTTGCAGAAAAGAAAGATCTTAGATTAATTTGAGGAATTGTGGCCCCATCCAGTTCCTTCAAAAATCTTTTAGAACGGTCAAACACAGTGTTTTCTTTGGTTTGATGTACAGCTTGCCTATTTTCTTTGGTTTGATGTACAGCTTGCCTATTTTCTTTGGTTTGATGTACAGTTTGCCTATTTTCATTAAATTTGTTGCAATTGTTTTATGTTTTTTTTTTTTATTATTGAAAAAAAAATTCTTTCTAAAAAGCAATATTTTCTTGTGAGCACACTAACAGATACGCCTTGTGCCCTGAAATATAAGTTTATACACTCCACTTTATTGCATAATTTTGTTATTTGCATAACTTTCATTTGCATGGAACTATTTCCTATCATCTAATGTAAAAATGAAAGTCTGGATATTTGCATAGCCTGACATTTTTAATCAAATACTCAGTTTTGCGTATTGTTGAAGGTAACATAGTTCATAACATCTGCATCATTGGGTATTTGGTAGATAGTTGTCTCATTGGCTATAATACCACATCTCATTATTTAATATATACATTTTAGTTAATTGCTTAGAATAATGACATCTATATACCATTTTGTATGTTAGATTGATGTTTTATCTTGACCATTGCTGTATCATACTACAGTCGACCTAGTCTTTTATTGTAACCTGGAACATCTTATTGTAATATAATACTCAATTGCTTTAATGATCAAATCCATAAATATAAAGTGTCTTTGATTTAAGAAGATGAATTGTAAATGTAATCGATTTTTTCATTATTTATGATTTATTTGCTAGATTTGATTGCATATGTATTTGTAAAGTTTGGTTTTTGCCTTACCTGTATGAATGTGATGAAGACATTTTTAGGCTTTACTTTTTTAGTGAGGATGTTGTCAACATCTAATATTCCAAAATTACTTTTATTTAAGTCATCTGTAAGGATATAGTGAGATTTCTGTGTCTTCTGTCTTTTTTTTTTATTTTGCATTTATTATTTGAATGCATTTTAAAATGTTAAATCAAGTGAAATTTGAGCAGCCAAAAAAGAAAAGATTGTGTTATTCCAATTCATTCTAAAAGTTTACCCAGGAATATTTGACATAATTCTGTTTATTTTTTTATTATTGAAAAATATATCAACTTTTAAAGTCTGGAGAGATAATATAAGTTAAACGTCCATTGTAGTAAAACACAGGGTTCAACTTCAAAGTATTAGAACACATATTTTATTTTTATTAGTATCCATATGAATACAATCACATTCAGACAATAGATATCAAGAAGAAAATAGGATAAATCAACTAAGAGAATAAGAAAGAAAATAAGTTTTTAAAACTTATAAAGTTTTTCTCAAACTGCTGTAACATTTCTTCAATACATATGAAACCAATACGAAATTAGAAATAATACTGTATGCTGGGGAGAAAAGTTCTACAAACCCCCATGATTTAGTAATGCCTTTAGTTATTGCCTAGTAATCTTCAAATTCCAAAGAAGGTTTACTATCATCAATGTCATGTAGGGGTAGTATTAGGGGATACATAGCAGTTTGTGTCTTTCATCTCCTACATTGGAATTTGTCTGCTTTTGACGAGAATGTATTTAGAAAATTTAGTTGAAAAAGTATGTTTCAATATTAGAGGAAATTCATAACAACAGCTAATGAAACAATATGGTAGAATGCTTTGAATGTTATGTGTATTATTGTTAATGATATGAATAAACACTTTCATTATGATTTAAGTTGTTTTGGGTTATATTTTTAATATTTTGTTTGTTGTTTAGTATCTTGATGAAAAATATTCAATAGTTCAGGAAGAATGTTTAAAAATACCTTTGAAAATGAATACACATCTGCCACAATCAGAAAGCAGCAGTATACATTCATGTAGTTTAGGCAACCTTGGCACTAAAAGTCCCTTTTTCATTGATATTTTGCTGATCAATCATATAGAACAAGCATAAGACATAATTTTATGGAAGTAATAATGGTTTTTGCAAACTTAGACCCACCAGCAAAGCCTCTTTCAATATGTACAGAAAATTCTTAACAAGTAGGTCATATATTTACAAAATTCAATCTTACTATGATTATTTATTAACAGTTGAGTCTGAATCTATACATCCTTCAGACAATTGCGCCTTTCATTCTTTCAGAGGCCAAAAGCTGACAAGACTGATAAACAAGTTCTATCTTTAAAAAGGATTATATTTGACTCTTAAAAAATGGAAGCAAAATCTTTTATACATATATACTGTTAACTTTAACAAGTAAAATAACAAAAAATACCGATTTCAAATCGAAAAGTCCCTTTTACAATGACAAAATCAAAAGTACTAAAAACAAATCAAAACAACTGTCATATTCCTGATGTAGTACAGACGTTTCAGTATGTAGAAAATGATGGATTAAATCCTGTTTTATAGCTAGCTGAACCTCTCACTTGTATGACAGTCACACAAAATTCCATTTATTGTAAATAAAACAGACATAATAGGTAAAAATGTTAAACACAGGGCTACAGCAGTGAACATTGTGTTATTATCCATCTTTTACACTATATAAACATTGTCAACAAAGAAAAACAAAATGACATAGACCAATCAAATGAACTAAAATGAAAAACAAGAATAAAATGACATTCATTTACCCCTTAAAAAGTACCATCATTGACATGAGGTAACAGATGGCGGGTGTTTGGAAAACGGCTTACATGGAAGGAATGCAAAGGCCTTCGATGTGAAGACAGATGACTTTAATTATTTCTGTAATCCTCCCATATTTTATTATAATATTCAAGAAAGTCTGGCTGTTAGATTACAAACGTTTTTTATGAATTTGGGGTTAATTTTACTACCTTTTAACAAATTTTGACTTTATGGATGAGACAATCCGTGAAGATAATATTGTTTAAGGACATATGGCATTACTTAAGTTACTGCTTTAAAAGTATACCTGGTTTGTCGACTGAATCGTGACTAATTCAGTTTTAAGCTGAGGTGCCCTTAAACAAAAAAAAATCATAGCTAAGGATGTACATGTTTATGTACCTGAACACACGGAGAGTTATATATGAGTTTCACTAGTCAACTTTATGAAGGGCAGTACTGCATACTTCACCAGTGAATTACGTGATGCTATAGGATCTCTGAGATTATAAAACTCCTGCTAATTAGTTCACTACGAGAAAGACTGTTGATACTTCACCATTTGGCTATTTATAGTAGGATAAAAAATAAAACAAGTAAAATAACAAAACTAAGGAACTCAAAACGGAAAGTTTTCCAATGGCAAAATCAAAAGCTTGAACAAATGAAACGAATGGAAATCAACTTTCTTACTCTTGACTTGGTACAGATATTTCCTTGTGTAGAAAATTGTCGATAAAACCTGGTTATATAGCTAGCTACACCTCTCGCTTGTATAATAGTTGCATTACCAACAATATGTGAGCAAAACAAACACAAAAGGTAAAATTTCCAAAGTTAGGGTAAAGCAGTCAACTCTGTGTTATAATGTTAATCACTATGAAAATAAACAACAAAGAAAAACAAAAAGCTTATGAGCAAAAATGAATGACAATAAACAAAACAAACGACATAGCACAACAACATAAAGGCGGGACTGGTTTGTGACCCTGATTTGCAGTGGTACAGCGGTATACTACTATTGCCTTAATTCGTCATCTTTCTGCTCAGATATAAGTGACGTTCTATAAAGTCCGAGTAACAGCTGTAATTTCTTGAATACAGAGTGATTTGGAACAAAAGTTGGTATATTGCTGCTTACATGGTGGAAATTTATAATTTTAAAATTAAAATCGTCTCGTTTGACAAAAGATTTGTTTCGTTTTGAGGACGTGACTCCCCCCCCCCCCTCCCCCCCCCCCTCCCCCCCCCCCCCCCAAAAAAAAAAAAAATAATCGGCATTCCCATCGGAACCAACTACTAGTATATTTCTCTACATGCCGACTTGTTCCTTGGTTCTATGGAGGCTGATTTTATACATGAACTTCTTTATAGGAAGAACGAAAATAAGTTAACATTATTCTTTAACTATACTTTCCGCTATATAGATGAAGTTCCCTCAATTAGAAATCAAAATTTGGTGACTATGATAACGCATCTATCCCATCTTGAGACAAAAGATACAACACATACAGATAAGGCTGCTTCATATTTTTACTAACATTTAGAAAGCGATAATCAAGGTCGGTTGAAATCAAAACTTTAAGACAAAGAGATGAGTTCAGCTTCCCAATTGTTAACTTTCCAATTCTATGTAACAACATTCAAGCAGCACCCGTATACGGAATGTATATCTCCCAGTGTATACGATATTCCGGGTCTTTCCCATCATTATTACGTTGAAAGAGGTTTGCTTCTCACAGGGAAGCTACTATACCAAGAATTTCAAGTGGTGAAATTGAAATCATCCCTTCAGGTTCTTAAACTTTCCTGACGCCATCACGAGTTGGTTGACGTTTATGTTTAAAATGTCGAAACAACAATCCCGTCTCCTATCTCCAAATGTGTCCGACCGATTGAGACTTATCACCGGATTTGTACTTAAATGAGCAACACGACATGTGCCACATATGAAGCAGGATCTGCTGACCCTTCCGGAGCACCTGAGATCACCCCCAGTTTTGTATGGGGTTCGTGTTGTTTCCCAGTTAATCGTTTTCTAATTATACTGCGAGTAAACAGTTTCACAGTATATAATAAAGAACTTCTTTCACTGAGGACAGTTTATTTTTATTCTACAAACAAGATGACAACGTGCTATATTTGTACGGAATTTTGTTCAGGTTAGATATCCGATACAAAAAGGGAAGTCCTCAAATTTGCTGTTAAGTGTAATGTTCATTGAAGCGACTGCATGGGGAAATATGATTCCCCATAATTTTATTCTTGCCAAATGATATGTTTCGTATGTGGTATTACCTTAGTGCTCATGTATTCCTAATTCTTTTACAAGACTCTCTAAGAAGTACAATTTACATACACAAACAACATGATATGAAGCCTTGTCCGCAAAAACCACAAAATATTCATGGTGAAGAGATGGCCGATTTTTTCTTCTTCTTTTTCTCTGAATACCGACTTTGGTAGACAATTTAAACAGGTTTTCAACTTATGGATTCGATGTTTTATCAGCAACCTGAATTAACGATAATTTTGTACGCAGTAAGGATGATTTTCGTAAAATGGCTGAACAGAAAATACTTTATTTTCTAGATAATATGTCGAAGGCCAAAACATGTAATTAGATTTAAAAAACTTTGTATAATTCGTTATCATAAATTCCCAGGAAGATGCACGTCGGTTGAGGTTTATCAGGAAGTGGACAATTATCACAAGAGATCAATAGCTATTAAACGCTTAACCAAAAGGGCTATTGAAGATTGAAATTTATGAGTCAGTCATTAAAAAAAGAAAGAAAAGTGCGTTCGTAGACATTGGATTCACGAATTATCTATTATAATTAGAATAAACGTTTCATTAAAACAAAAATGTAAAATTAGTTCCAATTGGACAAGAAAAGGAGAAAGGAAAAGGAGAAGGTCCGGTAAGGTCTTATTTTGGCCTAAAATTTGAAGTACATCTGATTAAATATTTTTGAAATTTTTTAAACACTTTAGTATCGTCTTCAGTCAATTCAATTAGATATGAAACAAATTTGAACTGGTTTGGTCATTACAGACGCTCAAATTCAAGCTTAGATATGAAGAATCTCTCAAATATGTCACAGAACACTACCTTTTAGATAGTTTATGTCTAAATTGGGAGTGGCCGCAAAAACCGATTGAAAATTACCACATATGCTGAAATTGTGAAGATTTCATTAATTTTGCGTGAATTAACTATGCTAGTACCTGATGCATGTGCATTGTATTATAAAAAAGATAAATAAACTAAAACGTCAAAAGTATACACGTTTAACATTTTTTTTGCATTTTGGGCCCAAAAAAAAGGTCTTACAGGGCCTACTGATTTAAACTGTAACTTACAACCTGAAATCTTTAAATCAATTTTAAGTACTATGTACATGTACCTGTGGTAGTGTGTTAATTTGGATATTTATACTTTGATATTATGATATTTTATATTTGATGAGTGAATTATTTTTAATTCTAAGTATTTAGTGAGTAGTTCTAGTCATGCTCCACTGGTTATGTTCATAGTATGATCTTTACATGGCTCAGTATGTTTTGATATATTGGTCATTTGTGGATTTTACTTATAGGTTAGACAATACTTGGTCATGTTTTATGAAGATTTAAGCCCAAGGCAAAGCCGAGGGCTTAAATCTTCATAAAACATGACCAAGTATTGTCTGACCACTTTAGAACATATTCACACTTTCGAGTGACCTTACAAGTTTATCCTTTTCCATTGTAATGTTCAAACCTAAATAAGAGTTCACTTTTTATAATGAACTAAATGTAAAACATAGGTAATCATCATTTCAATGGAATGAAAAAGCTCGGATCTAGTTAGTGAGGACCAAATGGATAAATTGGTTTTTTTTTCTGCTTAAGGTAAAGTTTAATACTTATATATCTTGAGATTTTTGTTATTTTAAAAGGCAAAACAATGTTATATGAATCCCCTTTTTGAAATTTGATTTTTTTTTATAAATGATAAAACTATCTGTATAAATATTTAAATTCAGATCATTCAACATAAAATATCATAAAATGCTTACTTTTTATTGATAAATTCAAATGTAGTGTTTCTCCGAAAAAAAATTCTTTGCTTTAGAAAAAAAATTCCCTCAAATGTCAGGTACATAAATTAAATAAGTATTATTTTACCTACATCCTGACCAAAATTGTTTTTGTTTATTCTATATTATGTGTGTATCGTTAGAAAATGTGTGAAAATTTGGAAAATTAAAAAAGTTTTGTTTTAATCTTTGCTCTTTCATCATTTATCAGTATAGGCTCTTTTCCCATGTAAAATGCCTCAGGGGGTTGCAGACTTCGGTAGTGCAGTTATTAAGAGTTCACTTTCATAATTAATTGACAATGAAAAGTCATTCATGTATAGCATTTCATAGTGCATGGAAAACCATGTACTATAAAAATTAGAGGGGGAAAAACTGACTTTTCATTGGACGAGAAGGGGTGAGTATGTTCTAATAGTTTGTATTGTGGAACTTTTTCTTGCTTTGGCTAATTTAGTCATATGGTCATTTTGGAGGGAAATTCTATTGTTAGCTCAGAATTTACTCATACTTTGATACTCAAGACAAATGTTGGGCAACAAAACACACATATAAATATGAATGGTCAGAAAGAATGATTAACATTTGTCTTGAGCATGGCTATACTGTTTTAATAAGCTTATTGTGTTATGTTACTGTACGCTTTGCTTTATGTGTACTAATTCAATGTTGTTATGAACTTGAATGGAATGATCAGTAAATGACTATCAGAAGAATATTTGGTAGAATACAATATATTAAAGGTTAATATGTGTAATTTATGATGAGAACAATATTATATTTCTCATGGTTAACATTCTATGTAAATAGATTTGTATGTAAAAAACACGAGAAACCATAGCTGTTCAGTAGGAAATATTTGAGTATTGTATTTTAGGTATTGTCACCTAGAATGAATAGAGTTATCTTTCTTTGTAGTGATTATTTGTATTTGTATTGCAGGGTCATTTCATATTATACACAATAAAACGAATCCATTGATCCGGAGGTGTTTATTTTTATATACGACCAAAACAGCCTGGTTACATACCTCGGCATTCCATCAACAAAAGTCCAGAAATAAAAGCAATAGAAATTGAAGCCTTATCAGTAACTTTGAATTTGACAGTTGCATCCTTCCATGTTCCCATTCAAACAGACATCAGGAAATTCATGAGATTAAGGTTTATGTCACCAAGATTGTTCACAGTATTGCCTGCGTTTTTAAGGAAGTTATTTTTTAAGATGTAACTGAATCTAGACGATATTTCAACAATCAGTTCATGTCAATCAGCTAATAAAATAATTCTAGTTTGTACATAATTACCAACTGCTACTGAATCAAACAACGTCCAACTTGAAATTAACCTAGTATATCGTATATTTTGGAGCTCTTTTTAAATCAGAGAAAAAAATAGTTACACAGGCAGAAATTCTTAACGTAATAAAAACATAAAAGGAAGAAAGCAGACTTCAGCAGTTTCAATTCTTATAAAAGAGATATTCAAAATTAAAAATGGAGGAGAAACCGACAACTCAATAGAAAAAAAAAGAAATGATAGACAGAATACTAGGTAATACCAACCCCACTAAAAACCGTAAGAGACCTAAGGACGGTGGGATGATAAGCAGACCCTGGTCCTCATGTGGTTCAATAATCCATAATGCTCCTCAAAGTTAGGTACTCGAACTATTAATAGAAATTAAAAAAAAACTGTATGCAATGAAATTGGACATAATGCCTTTTTGTAATTGACTAAGCTTAACCATTTTTTTTTTTATTTCTGTAGTAAATAAGAGTGTACAATAAAGATGTACAAACTTTGGAGTTATTAAAGGTTCGTACAGAACTGAATTTTCAGAGAATTTAACTGTGTGATAAAAAAGACTATTCGCTTGAGCATCATATCGGGCCTTTGCAGGTTGCCAAATTTATGAAAAGTTTAATATTGCTTCGTACCCTGAAAATGTTTTAAATGTCTCAGCTTCGAAACAAGCCATCACAAATATCCAAGTTTATGAAACGGACAGAGGAATGGGAAAAAAAATGCCACAATTGTCATCGCCTATGGGAAATGAATTGCGCTTGACCCATGTGGTATACGTCTTGTTTCTCATGGTAAGTAAAAAAATGCATGGTGAAAAGTCTCATTCGCTGATTCACATACGGGGAAAAGAGGACGGGATGGTGACTATGACAATTGAAACACATCAGTGGTCATGTGGGACACAGTTATTCCAGTTGTTTCAGTCAACCAACTCATGATTGCGTTCGTAAAACATTCGAAGGAATGACCTTCACTTTACCAATAGGAACGCCTGGTTCAACAGATTCCTTGTATGCAACATCACGTCATAACAAAATCATGATAGCAATGATAGGAAATAATTTTAGTTCTGGTATATTGAATCAACTAGGAGATATATACTCAATATGGAGGTAAAGTCGGCATGTTGCTTCGTAAAAATGGAAAGTTCACAACTAGAAACATCAAACGTCTCTTTAATTGTAAGGTTTTATTCCCAAATGACATCCAATGTCATTTTCTAGAGGCGAGTCAATATATGAGGCTGACTTAACTGTAGCTGTGATATACTTGATTTTAAGTTCGATGGAAAAGACACTTTCAGCATAGTTGTCAAACTTTAATTATTTGGGACATAATCAATATAGTGAAATTAAAGTTCTTGGAATTTTTCCTATGAAGCTCATGTATTAAGTCTGTCCCATATTAATGAAGGATCAAGTCAGCAAGCAAAGTAGTCTAGTTGGTTCACATAGGAATTATTATCCCATGGCCATTGTTTCTTTGTTTCTTCTATGAAGGTATAGAACCACTAATGCAGGCCCGGTTGGAAAGAACATACAAGAAAGTTGTACATATTTTAAACAAAATAGTTCCTACGCATAGCTGTATCTTTGTCAATAATGGATATATTTGGGTAGTTTTTGTATCAAATGAAAGCTTAGGGACTTGGGATGACTGTAGAACCCTTGTTGAAAGATTTATTTGAATAAGAAAAAGTTAATGAAATTATGATAGGAGGGCACATTTGGCCTGTTGTTCAGATTTGAAGTTCCTGTTTTAGTACTGTCAAACTTCCGGGAACTAGTACGCTTTAATATGCAATTAAAGGTATGTTGATTTTTTCAGCACAGGTCAGGATAAGGTACAGTTTTGACATGAAATAACTGCTTCTTTATTTGAACTTGAGATAAAGTAGCCATTAATGCTTGAAATTGCAGAATTTAACATAGAAAGCAATGGGGCTATGAATTAGTGGTTTTATACATGAAACAAAGTTGGGGATTGCTTGTGAAAAGGGTAAAAAAAAGTCAAATACTGCTATACTGATGGCAGAGTAAAGAGACTTGTACTGTATGTAATTTTACAGATCTTTTAAAATTGTTTAGTACTTTACAGCTGGGAACAAACTGTGCCCCTCTACTTGCCGACTTGTTTCTTTATTATTATGAAGCTGACTTCATGCAGGAACTTCTTAGGAAGAAAGATAAGAAGTTAGTAATATCCTTTAACTCTACTTTCCGCTATATAGATGACGTTCTTTCACTAAACAATTCAAAATTTGGTGACTATGTGGAACGCATCTATCCCATCGAATTGGAGATAAAGGATACTACAGATACAGTTAAGTCGGCTTCATATCTTGACTTACATCTAGAAATTGACAATGAGGGTCGGTTGAAAACAAAACTTTACGACAAAAGAGATGATTTCAGCTTTCCAATTGTGAACTTTCCATTTCTAAGTAGCAACATTCCAGCAGCACCTGCATACGGGGTATATATCTCCCAATTGATACGATATTCCCGTGCTTACATTTCCTATCATGATTTTCTTGATAGAGGGTTACTGCTCACAAGGAAGCTATTAAACCAAGAGTTCCAAATGGTGAAGTTGAAATCATCCCTTCGTAAATTTTACGGACGCCATCACGAGTTGGTTGACCTTTATGGAATAACCGTTTCACAAATGATATCGGATATGTTCCTTACGTCGTAACTACAATCCCCTTCCCTTTCATGAATTTGACCTACCGAATTAGACTATTTACCGGATTTGTAATCACATAAGCAACACGACGGGTGCCACATGTGGAGCAGGATCTGCTTACCCTTCCGGAGCACCTGAGATCACCCCTAGTTTTTGGTGGGGTTCGTGTTGTTTATTCTTTAGTTTTCTATGTTGTGTCATGTGTACTATTGTTTTTCTGTTTGTCTTTTTCATTTTTAGCCATGGCGTTGTCAGTTTGTTTTAGATTTATGAGTTTGACTGTCCCTTCGGTATCTTTCGTCCCTCCTTCTTTTACATATGATTCACACCGCCTCTTAAGTCGGTAGTTTCACAGTATTTCTTATGTCGGATTTGATTGCTGATCAAATGGTTGTTAATAATTTAGAAAACGGTTTCGTCAAGCATTTGTCGGACCCAACAATATAACTGTCTTTGCAAGTATACTTTTGTAATTTTGGTATACAATACGGTGTTTGAAGATCCACTCTTTTATTATTTAGTAATAATTCAAAAGGAACCTATAACAACTCTATGATGGTTCAGGATTTTCTATATGGTAATAGTTATGGGGTATATGTTGAGTTCTCAAGTGGTTTTCTCTGTCTCATTTTTGGACTTATAATACCCCGAATTTGACATGAGTGGTCATCTCAATACCACGCTCTGTGACAAATGAGACGATTTTTATTTTGAAATTATCCGTTCCAATAACCTAAGTAGCAAATTACCAACTTCACCTGCATATGGTATATACATTTCTGAAGTCCTTCGGTGTTCAAGAGCTTGCAGCAAAGCCGGATTTCAGAGACACAGAGGTTGCACAATGTCTATCATCTCTTCACGATAAGTATGGTTTTGTTCCTGCTGACAAAGCTTCAAATAATGTTGTGACTCGTAATACTACGATTGTCTTGTAAAAGAATTAGGAATAAATTCTATGGTGAGTTTATTTACAACCACTGGGTCGATGCAACTGCTGGGAAAGGTTTAATTCTCCGAGGGTATCACCAGCCCAGTAGTCAGAACTTCTGTGCTGACATGAACTAGCATTGATATCTTCATATTTATAAATTAACTGTTTACAAAACTTTTTAATTTTTAAAATACCAAGGCTTTCTACGTCAGGAATAGATTACCTTAGCTGTATTTGGCAAAACTTTAATGAATTTTGGTCCTCAATGCTCTTCAACATCGTACTTTATTTGGCCTTTTAACTTTTTTGGATTCCAGCGTCACTGATGAGTCTTTTGAAGACGAAACGCGCGTCTGCCTTAAAAAAACAAAATTAAATCCTGGTATCTATAATGAGATAATTTAGCAATTAGGCAATTCCACATTCAAAAACAGATCATTTGACAAAGATGAGATTTATGGAAAATTATATGTCCTTTATGGCTTCAATGGACATTACATTGAAGAGAAAAATGCTTCATAAAGTTCCGTCAAAGGCACATTGCCGGCTCATCTGCATGTTCAACGAAATAATTGTCGATTAGGATTGAAATAGTTATCAAAGGTACCAAGATTATGATTTAGTACGCCAGACGCGCGTTTCGTCTGCATAAGACTCATCAGTGACGCTCATATCAAAATATTTATAAAGCCAAACAAGTACAAAATTGAAGAGCATTGAGGATCCAAAATTCCAAAAACTTGTGCCAAATACGGCTAAGGTAATCTATGCCTGGGATAAGAAAATCCTTAGTTTTTCGAAAAATTCAAAGTTTTGTAGATAGGAAATTTATAAAAATGACCACATTATTGATATTCATGTCAACACCGAAATTTTGACTACTGGGCTGGTGATACCCTCGGGGACGAAACGTCCACCAGCAGTGGCATCGACCCAGTGGTGTTAATAGTTATCAAAGGTACCAGGATTATAATTTAGTACGCCAGACGCGCGTTTCGTCTACATAAGACTCATCAGTGACGCTCATATCAAAATATTTATAAAGCCAAACAAGTACAAAATTGAAGAGCATGGAGGATCCAAAATTCCAAAAAGTTGTGCCAAATACGGCTAAGGTAATCTATGCCTGGGATAAGAAAACCCTTAGTTTTTCGAAAAATTCAAAGTTTTTTTAAACAGGAAATTTATAAAAATGACCACATTATTAATATTCATGTCAACATTGAAATGTTGACTACTGGAAAAAGAGGATAATTTTAAATCTGAATTTTTCTCTGAGATTAGTTCTATCAAGACTTTTCATTTTTCGATCTTGTATACCACCATTCCCCATGTAAAATTTAAACATCCTCTAAAAGAAATAATCCACAATGATTTTCAACTTAAAATGTTGGCATACGCTATAAATATATTACTTTGTGATACGAAACTTTCTGTAAAAAATTAACAAAAAGGTAAAATATGCCTCACAGAGGAACAAGTGATCAGTATGTTGTAGTTTCCTATATACAACATATTTTTTTAATGTCGAGGTAAAACTTGTTAACAAATTGTCCGCATTTCTAGGGGAGCGAACTGTGCGCCTCTCCTTGCCAACCTCTTCTTATTTTCATACAAGTCGCAGTTCCTTCAGACACTAGTCAAATACAAGAACTTCAATGAAGCCAGAACATTTAATTTTACATTCGGATTTTTTGTTGGTGTTCTTTCCATTAACAATCCAAACTTTTCTGCATGTGTTCCATTAATATATCCTTAAAAACTAGCAATTAAGGAACAGACACGGCTCACTCTGCCTCCTTTTAGACTGATACCTTGAATTTGACAGTCTCAGTACCAGAATCTGTAACTCGAGACATAGTGATTGGGAATATAACACAATGCTGACTGCTATTGACATTTTTACCTGTTATATATAAAAAAGAAGATGTGGTATGATTGCCAATGAGACAACTATCCACAAAAGACCAAAATGACACACACATTAACAAATATAGGTCACCGTACGGCCTTCAACAATGAGCAAAGCCCATACCGCATAGTGAGCTATAAAAGGCCCCGATAAGACAATGTAAAACAATTCAAACGAGAAAACTAATATTTGTTTTGTTCACACATCCTTGTCAGTTTTTGATGTTTTTGTCCCAGGCGGATAACCCTGGCCTCACAACTTTTTGGAACTTTTGGTCCTCAGCGATCTTCAACTTTGTAATTGTTATGGCTTCCAAACTTTTTACATCTGAGCAGTTTTGTGTGGGCGAAGCGCGCGTCTGGCGTATAAAAATAGTTTTTAACCTGTTACCTTTTGATGGCTATTATTCGTTTGTTTCTCTGTCCTATATTTTCTCCCATTTATCTGTTTATTTATTGTTACCCTGTCGTGTAATGTTGTCATTTTAATGTTATAATTAACACTGCCATTAAAGCGGGAGGTTTGACATGCCGCAAAACCAGGTTCAACCCACCATTTTTTCATAAAATGCTCTGTACCAAGTCAGGAAAATGGCCATTGTTACATTATAGTTCGTTTCTGTGTGTGTTACATTTCGTTGTTGTGTCTCTGTTATGTCGTGGTTCTCTTATATTTGATAAGTTTCTCTCAGTTTAAGTTTGTAACCCGGATTTGTTTTTTCTCTATCGATTTATGAATTTTGAACAGCGGTATACTACTGTTGCTTTTATTCAGTATAATGGAATTTAAACCGACTGCCATACAAATGAGAGGTTTAGCTAGCTATAAAACCAGGTTTAATCCACCATGTTCTACACAAGAAAAGTACCAAGTAAGAAATATGACAGTTGTTTTCCATTTGTTTGATGTGTTTGAGATTTTGATTTCGCCATTTGCTTATGGACTTTCCGTTTAGAATTTTCTTTTGATTTTCGGTATTTTGGTTATTTTACTTTCTACCACTTAGGCTTTGTAAACAATCACCAGTGTCTGGGCAGAAAGGTAATGTCAAAGAAGGTCTCGACCTTTTAAAATAAATCATCTGAAGATACCTAGACCTTGTTGATAGATATTCCGTATCAACTTCACAAATAGTACATGATGGTCTTGAAGTAGTTTTCTTTTATTTTTCTTTGTAAATTATTAACCTTTACTGTTAAATCCATTTTGGTCATATCCTTTGGGGTGGGGTATACAATGTCTTACTTATGCATCACCCCAATGGTTTGTTGTGCTGTGGTCATTTTTGTATGTTGTCTTTCAATTTTGTTTCTGTGCTTTTTCTGTAAGCCATTTTGTTTTTTCTTTTTTGACATATTTGTCACAAGTTTTATAGTTTTTAAGTGAGAGGCTTTAAAACCAGGTTTAATCCACCATTTTCTACATAAAGAAAATGCCTGTAGGAAGTCAGGAATATGACTGTTGTTTTTCATTCGTTTGATGTATTTGAACTTTTGATTTTTGCCATTAGATAAGGGAATTCCGATTTGAATTTTCTTTGGATTTCGGAAAAAAAAAAATTTAATTTTTACTTTTTTCTTAGAGAATTTTAACAATGTTCTGAATTTTACAAGTAACGAATTCACATGTCGGTTTATATATGAACGGGAAACTAACACAGATTCAATCAGACAATTTCAACTTGGGTTTAAATAAGATGCAGCCATTTTGATAGATAGGCTAGAAGAAATATTGAGACTTTCCAAAGTTATATACATATTTTCAAGGTTATATTAAATAAAATTGTAAGATTGTTATTTATACGGTTGCACACGCGTTGATCGTGTGCACATTTTAGTATTAAGCGCTGGCTCGTACAAAATGTGCTTCGGTCAACGCTTTTTGATGCAAAAAAAAATATAAAATTAAGCTTCCAAATCCTTAATAGAATATAAACATGGCGTTGGTTACATTGGTTTTAATTATCATAATATTTGTATTAGTTGATGTCTAGTATTGTCTATATTAATTAGGTATGTGACGGGAAGGTTTTTATTATGCTCCTAATTTTCCTCTTGTTTTCTGAAATTCATATGAATACAAGACATAGCATTTGGTAAACGCGTGTTACCAAATTAAGGAATAATGTTTACTGTAATTGCAACGAAAATGTACACTGATTTTTTTAAAAGCAAAACACTACTCAATAAAGTTGTATAAAGTTGTATAAAAGTCTTAAGATTTTGTAACCGCTCTTTTTGTTTCTATTATCAGAAACACGCCAGCTGTTATTTCCAAAATAAGCGCAACAATCGATAAAGCAAACCCGTATTCCAAAGCATAGTCAGTAACTAGTGTATCTTTATAATATTTGTCCCACTGTGTACCAAATACTATGCATCCTATGAGATACAAAATACCTGAAATAGAAAAGAGAAATTATGAACATATTTATCGTCGCTGTTATGCAAAAATCTCGTATCTCAATTTTTTGCGGAAATCTTTTTATCGATTAATTAGAATTTAAATATGTATCTTCCACTGTATGCGAAAATATCTGATCTTCTAACCAATCATTAACCCGAATTCTGACATGTGACGAAAAAGTGTAGTCGGATTGATGACACATTTTGTTGTGCGAAAATATCGTATCTCAAAAGAAAAACACATGTCACGGCAGCTGACATTATAACAGGTACAGTTTTATCAATTTTAGGTTCTAATATAGCTTAGAAATAATGAAAAGCTTTGAAATTACAATATATAGGTGCAGAAATTTTTGCTCGTCTTGGTAATTGATTGGTTAGAAGGTCAGATATTTTTGCATACAGTGGAACATACATATTTAATTCTAAATAATCGATAAAAAGATTTCAGTTTTTACTGCCTGGTGTAAAATTATCAAAACCTTAGATACGAGGTTTTTGCATAACAGCGACGTTATATAAAACCAATCTAATTAAAATAGAGAACTCTCATTCCTAATTATGAGCTCAAGTATGAAAATTATCAATTATAGGTCAAAGTACGGTCTCAACACGAAGCCTTGACTCACACCGAACAAGCAAGCTATAAAGGATTCCATAATGACTATATTGTAAAACAAGCCTGTTATTACGACACAATATCATTACCCAAAAAATGTGTACAGGATGAGATTTCATTATAACTTTATCTTTGTCTTGTTCATAAAGGCTATAAGATTATGTTTGTTCGTCCTTATAACTGCGTCTTGTATTTTGGAAGAAGCTATCAGCTAGATATTAAGTTATAGGTAATACTTTTGTCATCTATAATGCCGGTATTATAAAGTTAAATATGCTTCTGGTACTGATCTTTTTTGGATCGTTCTTTTATGTAACTCTGACTGGAAATAAAGAGGGAAGATTGAAATTTTGAAATAAATGTCAGAAACCTCGTAAAAGGTTGTCGTTTAATTAGCCTCCTACGAATCAAGTTCAATCAAGTTCACCATGGGAAATTTACTTTATCTCTTTGTTGGATTCAGTTGAACAGTGCTTGTCATTTTATTCTCACAAATTATCAACAACTTATGATCTAATTTAACTTAACATGGGCATCACTAATGACAATAATGAAAAAGGAATACACTTATATTTTCTTTTAAACCATGCAATTTCATGCAATTCACACTTACAACGTTTGCTATTATCCTAACCAAATCAAAATCTTAAAAATTTGCATTTGTGTTTAACCCATCAGATGATGAAAACGAAACTCACCAAAATTATGGCCAAATAAACAATAAAACTTCAGACATTTCTACATCTTTTGGTATCTATATTATAAAAATCGCCTATAGATACAGTTACTTAATGATATTTTTTTTGAAAAATATCCGATTTTAGTTGTAAACTAATTACACCTTATGTAAGAATCCTGGGTTTTGATTGGTTGATAGCCAGTGTATTTTTCACCAATTTACTGTTTTAAATTAATATCGTTCATTTTTTAACGCCGCCGGGGTATTTGAAAAAAGGATATGCCTTTTTTACCCTCTCTGTCGTGGTATTTGCCAAAAAAATACTCTATCCGACTGGACGCCTGTAACGTCACGATCATCAATGCGTTTTTGAACGTTAACATTCGGTGCAATTTAAAAACAGATATAGCATGTTCTTGAGGAGTATTTGCGAAAAATACCAGTCTTGAGAATGAATTTCCCTCGCCTTACGGCTCGTGAAATTTAACATTCTCTCGACTGTTTTTTTCTTCTTTCGCAAATACCCCTCCTTAACATGATATATCTGTTCAAAATGATAGGTCATTATTTGAGTGAGAACTCACTTTTGTCCCATGACTGTATTGCATTTGAACAAAACGTATACTTTTACACAAGTTATAAGTCTGAGAATATTTGTGATAT